>NC_071089.1:108379054-108649054 GCF_027358695.1 Spea bombifrons
TAATACAAAAAACTCCTTTACTACAATACAATACACAGCAAATCTGGAACGGACTACCAGCCAGCCGCTCCCAGGACCTGAGGATCATACATGACTATTCTATATTATTAGCCAAACAGCCCTTGCCTCAAGGCGCGGTCCAGAGACCCAACATTTAGGGAAAAAAGTTACACATGTAAAATGTATCAGTATGCAACGCCCAGGCTTTAGGAATTTGTCTTCTTCTATTTATAAAATAATATTTTACTCTGGCATTTTTGCACAAAAAAGTATCCTGGACACACATCAATGAACATGTTCAGTGAAATAGCTGGGGAAACGGCACAATTAGGTTCAACCCAGTTTTACATTTCTTCGGAATACTTATTTATACATTTCAGAAAACAAAACTCTATTCCCAGGGTAGAAACAGTGAGAAATCACAAAAGAAACCATTGTTTTAATAAAATAACCCTCATCCCAGTGAATTAGAATAGAATTAAATGATCCACACAGTACCATATCACGATGCTCCAGGTTGGCATTGTTATTCAGCAGCTCCCTTACGATATCCAAATGCCCTTCTTTTGCAGCGGAGATAAGAGCAGTCCAATTATCCTGTGGTGAAAAAAGAAGAGTAATATGTTTACTACCAGAGCCGCAGCGCTACACGGTTCCTAAAACGAACCCACGCCGTCACATACCAAGTAATCGTACCAGGTAGACATCGAGTGAGTGCGCTGCATGGATGCCGAGAGTATGCCGGAGGAAAGAGGTGTGAAGAATAAATACCTGCTTGTCGTGCCTCACGTGTAACTAAATTACTGCATACACCCAGGGCAAATTATAGGATGGTCAGGACGGTTGTTATGCTGTCTCCACTTTATGTTAACTCTTAGGGCGAGGGCTAAAAATAAAGTTTGGGTGCTTGCCTGTCACCATGGCAGCTTTAAATATCATCAAGGCTGACTAAAGCTAACTTTTTGAGTTTAATCATTGCAATTACTTTACAAGATATTTATAATTTAATATCAAGGGACTATATTAATTCAGCTCTGTGTTCAGGAAGAACCTTTGATGAAGAGGACCCTAAGAAAAACAAGATATCATGGCCACCAGTTTGTCACAGTACACTACAGCAATAAGCCAAACCAAACACTATGGTGTCCTGAGACCGGCAACCACAAGGCCTGAATTTTCTTCCAAAGATCTAAAGAAAAGAAAATCCTTTTTTTCAGATGGGAGTTTCTGCTATAAGCACCACAATACCGTCCGAGCGGGATTAGAGGATTCCCGATGGAAACGCTGAGAGACAAATCAAGGAGACTTACAACATCTTCTACGTTGCAGTTTGCTCTTTTCCTGAGGAGCTCTTGAACGATTTCCAGATTCCCCTGTTCTGCAGCCAGCATCAGAGCAGTCTGTCCGTTCTGAGAAGAGAAAATAACAGCCGTCACCTTTCTGAGGCATCTTAATGGACTCCATTTTTTAATGACCTGGTACAGTGCAGGACACCTGCAGAAAATTAACTTCACTTCAATTACTATTTAGTAGGAAGGGTTACGACGCTTTCTGTCGGCACCATGTGTTTATACAGTAAGCACAATCCTTCATGTCTCTGTTTTTCCTCCTTATGCTAAAGAGACACCCCAGTCTCCAACGAGCCACCTGACAACCAATATGAAAAGGACTTAAAAAGTGAAGAAAAAAAAAAAAAAAAAACTTTAGAAAGAATCTGCCCCTGCAAAGCAGCACAATACTCCCTCTCCATAGGCGGTCAATGTATTTTTATTAATTTTAAAAAGATGTCTCATGAATATTACTGGAACATTACTTTTACCTTGATGCTTTCCTCCTAGGACAGCTCCATACATTCACCAAAATATACAAAGTAAATTGTGCATCAAACTCCGGACTTTATAATTACTTATTGGTTAATTTGAACACTATTGAGTCAAGTATAACACACAGTGTATGTGTATGTATAGCTATATATTGTGGGGATAAGGGATGGGTATAAAATGGGTTTGTCATAAAATGGTTGAAGAAAAAATGTCGGTGCGCTAAGCTAGTCACAGGCTCAAATAATACAAATGTATAATACGAGGCCTACCAAACAGTGTGAGCATGCAGCAAATACAGTGTATTGGCTGTACAATGTATACAAAAAACAAAAACTGTCTGCGCTTCTTACCCTAATAAAGTTGGCAACAAATATATAAACATAATATAAATGAGAGGTTTTGGTTATATGAATTGGCCAAAGCATAATTAAGCTCACCCGCCACGTCAAGGCACACTCTCAATAGGGTGAGAACCTACTCTCACCTCCTACACAGTGGGCAGACAAAGCAGTTTAATAAGGTTTTGGTAGCAGTATAAACTGCTTTGTGTGCCCACTATGTAGGAGGTGAGAGTAGGTTCTCACCCTATTGAGAGTGTGCCTTGACGTGGCGGGTGAGCTTAATTATGCTTTGGCCAATTCATATAACCAAAACCTCTCATTTATATTATGTTTATATATTTGTTGCCAACTTTATTAGGGTAAGAAGCGCAGACAGTTTTTGTTTTTTTGTATAAAATGGTTGAAAATACATGATTAATTTAATATGTTAACAGATTCTGCTTAAATCAGCTGATATCGTGTGACCAACAAGTTCCACATGCGGAGTGTATTACGAGTATATATATAGCATAAGATTTATTCATTGTTTTTGAATAATGTTCCATACAGCAAAAAAGTGATTCAAATAATCTCACAAACATTTCCATCTAACAGCTCTTTCCAAAAGTATATACAAGCGTTGTTGAATAGGTCAACTAAAAAACGTAATTATGTTTATTCCCAGTTTGGAGAATACCCCCTTCTTCACGTCTCCAAACAGTCCTGCCGGCACCATCGCTGGAACTAAACCATTTTCCTCAAACTGGATCAGGCTGGGAAGTATTTACCTCATTTCTTTCATCCACATCCTTGCATTTTTCCAGGAGTGTTTTCACGGCAGCCATATTACCCTCCTCCACGTAAACCAGGAGGTTCTGAGCACCCAGTCCGGCCATCTTCTCTCCGGTCGCAGTCACGATCTACTGGTAAAGACAGAAATAAATGAATATATTGAAACGTGCGTCTATACACACTTCACATTATCACAATGTAAACATTCATAGGTGTTGGATGGCAGAAATAATCTGTATATATTGTTTACATCTCATGGAGATCAGTTCCTTCATGTGAGCTTTTACAAGAAATCCCATCAATAAAGGTGACATTACCAGCACTGAATGACACCAACACGCGTGTTTACATTTAAGTGTAATCATATGTTTTAATGCATTTTATATAAGTCACATGGACAAAAACATGTTTTCTACCTAAAATACAGTGCTGTATACTGTGATGTACGTTAGCATTGATAAAACATTAACATAAACTTATTTTATCTGCGGACTTGGAGGCGGCCATTGTTGTCAGTCATGTGATATTTTGGGTGATTTCCCTCCTCTACACCACACTGAGTTGATGCTTTATGGCAATGCTAATGAAGGCCATTCCTGCATAGACTTATTGGTCAGAGCGTCTGGTTGGGTGACTAACAATGAGCCCTCGTATTGGTTAAAAGAGTCAAAAACCACAAATGGCTAACATGCAGCTACATGAAAACATTACATAAGCAGCACTATATTTTTCACAACATACTTTTAATCGGATACTAGTAATATCATATCCCCTCCCTGTATTAATCTATGCCACTTCTGATTAATATAAATACATGTTTAGAAAAATAAATATTGGAACAATCATTGTACTGACAATGCCTTTGCAGATCTGGAGTCCATACTGAACCCATGCGTTTAAGGAATGCTCATAAAGTCCCATTCCAACTTTAACGGTAATTAAGACCGAGACATTCTGTTGTTCCAATCCTTTCTATTACCTTTCCAATAGATTAAGCCCAAGATAGTCAAAGCACATACAAAAAAAAAAAAACACTGGATTTTGTGAAAAACCTTGTATAAAAAGCACACACATTTTTAATACATTAAAAGAAAGAAAATAAAATGCGGTAGAGGTTCCCCTACAAGGATGAGAAAAAACGCAATTACTACTGTTTCCATGGTTACCCGACTAGACACACATATCAGCCAAATGTCTAGTACAGAACATACACCCAGCCGAGATCACATCAGGGTTAATTACATTAACATTTACCTTCAAATACTGTCTTTTTTATATATATATATATATATATATATATATATATATATATAATACCCAAAAAGATCCATAAGAGAAAGCACATAAAAACATTACACACACATATACATACTAACCACTTAATCAGAGAATGGTTATTTAATATTATATATTAACCTGGAAATGAAAAGGTTATTAATATACCCTTATGTGGCAAAACCAGTTATCTATTTACACAACTACACCTAAATGTTTACAGTAATTAAAAAGAGATTACAAAACATTAAACCAGTTCAGACTTATTAAATGGCATTTAAGGCAGAGTCGGAAGAAAGAAAAAGAAATAAGTAAAAACAAAAAGGTATAAGAAAAAAAATGATTTACCGGTTTAAATATCAGCGTATATATGTACAGAATACCTAAAATTCTCAAATACGCTTGACTCTAAACTACAAGTACATATAAAACAAATTAATGGGATTAATAAAGCAGCACACATCTAATGCTGAAGGCGGAATAGACACAGAGCGGGACCCCACCCAGGATCAGAGACAAAGAAACGGGGAGAAATCAGAAAATTCTCAAAACAGAACACGACCATAAGAGATTTGTCGATGGGAATCATATATTTTATATTATACAAAACACTGGCATTAATAAAAAATGCCATTTTTATTGCCCTTTGCTTTATTAGGTGCAAAGTTCAAGCCTTTAATCCAAGTGATTCTCCTAAACGGTATAAGAAGCGGGTGCACCGTGTCATCTGAAACACATGAACGGGGCGCACGGACACAGAAGAACGAGTGCGGAGAAGGACAAACACATAGACAATACGTTATTATACAGACACGCAGGTTTTATATCCCCACAAGGGCAAAAATTAAATGACATTTACCAAAGAAAACAGGAAAATGACCAGCACACCTATTATAATACATTACATAGTAGATGGATGAATGTATCCTTTAGCCAAATTTGATGCATTTTATTGGGCCAAAACAATAAATGAAAATTACACGTTAAGTTACATAAGCTTTAAGGACCTCAGAGGTCTCTTCTTCATAGGGATGTGACTAGCAGACATGAACCAAGCATTTTCACGGTTGCAGGCGATTATATAAATATTTTATATATATATAAAAAGGGATTAATGAGATCTGTATATAAGCAGGATGAATTAACCAAAATGCCATTTCTACTGCAATACAGAGACGTTGGGGGAGGCGAGGGGTTAGAAGACACACTTGTGCTAAAGAAAAAAAGAAGCTGGAGAGCGGAAGCGTACGAGCATGGAGAGGAGATCCCGTCGCGTGGCTTTTGCCGCTGCTAGACCGTTATTAGAAAGCATAAATCAGAAAAGGACGCGCGAGCAGAGACTACCCGAGATGCCGAGCTCCTGGGATTCCAGATCTAACTTTTATGACAGTTCTGGGATTCTGTCTTTATGTCTCGCTGCGGTGAGGATCGATTCAACACTTCTTGTGTTCCAAAATAACTGGAGACATTAGGACACCAAGATAAATAAACACACAGATATATGTACACCTGCCAACAGAACGCAAACACAATTACCAAATCTTACAACATGACATTAGGAATCCCTGCCGGTACAAGACAGAAGATGGAACAGGCATCCCTATCAGCGTCATAACAAATAACAGAACAGGCATCCCTGTCATGGCGGCACATAGATACCCACAAAGGTATCCCTGTCAGGGCGGCACATAGATACCCACAAAGGCATCCCCGTCAGGGCGGCACATAGATACCCACAAAGGCACCCCTGTTATGGCGGCACATAGATACCCACAAAGGTATCCCTGTCATGGCGACACACAGATACCCAGAAAGGCATCCCTGTCATGGCGACACACAGATACCCAGAAAGGCATCCCTGTCATGGCGGCACATAGATACCCACAAAGGCATCCCCGTCAGGGCGGCACATAGATACCCACGAATGCACCCCTGTTATGGCGGCACATAAATACCAACAAACGCTTCCCTTTTATGGCGGCGCATAAATACCCACAAAGGCATCCCTGTCATGGCAGCACATAGATACCCACAAAGGATTCCCTTTTATGGCGGCACATAAATACCAACAAGGGCATCCCTGTTATGTCGGAACATAGATACCCACAAAGGCATCCCTGTCAGGGCGGCACATAGATACCCACAAAGGCATCCCTGTCAGGGCGGCACATAGATACCCACAAAGGCATCCCTGTCAGGGCGGCACATAGATACCCACGAATGCACCCCTGTTATGGCGGCACATAGATACCCACAAAGGCATCCCTGTCACAGCGACGCACAGATACCGGTGCAGTTATCCCTTCCTTTACAGCAAGCATTACAGGCATATTAGAAGGTCCAAATGGCTATGTGTCTATGCTCTCGTCATGAGAGATACTCGCGGCGTCCCTATCAATGCCAACCAAGGAATACCGAAGAATTATCTCGTCGTCAAACAGTTCAACCTGGACTAAAAAGGAGAAATGTGGGGTTTAATGGCGCATACCAGAGTAGGATGGAACTGGTAGCAGGAAGTGGTCCCAGGGGCAGTGTCCTGATTCCTGACCAGTATCATGACAGAAGCAGGTAAACAGGTGCACCTATGACTCAGTTTGATTGTATATAAATATATAATTAAAAATACCCCTACCAAACCCATTTTAATACTGGTTATATACAATGACCCATAGCTGCCGGTAACAGATCGTATGCCAAATTACAGTACAGACAAAAACACATTGGGGAAAAAACATGGACAGAGCCGCTATAAAAAATTCTGTTGTAGCCCTATATTCTTCAAGAAAGCGGCACCTAGCGACTGAAACCGCAGCCGTTAGAAAAGAGTCAACCCTTACCGGAAAAAACCTAGGTGTCTTCACCCAATCAGACGATGTCACTCAGTCACTGTCGCCTGGCACAGAACGCGGCCATCTTGTCTCTTCAGCTAGAAGATGAGCTTCAATCGCTACCCGGTCACGTGATGTTTGTGACATACGTGCGGCTCTGGGCGGAGCAATCCAATTCACAGTCAGGCGTGGCCTGAAAAGGGCGCGACTAAGTGTTTGTCTGTATCGTAGGACGTGCAGCTGTTACCATGGCGATTCCCCAGCTCCCTCATCAGCAGCATGCCAAGGCGCCGGTAACGGCCAGAGGATAGCGTCCATTCTGTTATTTGTCAAGACAGCAGCTGTAATTTAACATGGCGGATACAATCTAAAACATGCAATAGATTCACAATCTCCACTGTCACAGCACAGACATCGCCCATCCCTGCTGTGGCACCTGCATTGTCGTCATATTTGATTGACATGTAATTCTCTTGTTTAAAGCAGATATGTCACTGTTCCTATATACCGTATTGGCTCGAATATAGGCCGCACTTTTTTCCCCCACTTTAAGTTTTTAAAGTGGGGGTGCGGCCTATATTCGGGGTCTAGCGGCCGACGCCCGGGACATGCAGTCCCGGGCGCCGGGCAGGCAGCGGGGGACATCTATGCAATACGCGTATACAACTTCCGGTGCCGGCACATCCAGTGGAGGACAGTGGCAGCGTATCTCGGGGAGGGAGGACAGTGGCAGCGTATCTCGGGGAGGGTGGACAGTGGTAGCATATCTCGGGGAGGGAGGACAGTGGTAACGTATCTCGGGGAGGGCAGTTTCAGCATATCTCGGGGGGGGGGACAGAGGTGGCAGCATGTTTTTTTGGTGCTTTTTTAAAGAAAAAAACATTTTCTTTAAAAAAGCACCAAACTTTTAGGGTGCGGCCTATATACGGGGGCGGCCTATATCTGAGCCAATGCGGTATTATATAATATGGTTCAGTACGAAAAAATATGTATCATGTGGGCAACCATCTTGAAGGGAACGTGAACCAGCTACATATGGATTATAGTCAAATAGCCAGGTTTTGTGGGTTTTATTTAATACATGCTTTAGGCTGCGTGACGCCATTCGTAGCTCATTTTAATGTATTTTTCGTCAACAGCAAAGGGTAGATTTTTTTTGTTTGGTTTTCTGAGGAACATTTTGGGAAACTGGGATTTTTTATTTACAAATGCACAGATAACTACCCCAAAACAAAATCATACAATGCAAGCTTAGCTCCCAATTGGACACCTCTCTGACTTGTCCCAGGCTGACAAGCCTAAGCCCACACTAACGTAACCCTCCCTGCCGGACTTCGCTAAGCCAGGCTCTGGGAAACACACAGATATAGATTGGTAATGCCACAGTTGGCTCAGGGACATTCTTTTTACCCCAAGTGCAAAGGTGGATCCAGACATGGACCTTCTTGCTCTCTTGTGCCTAGAGGGATAACAATTGTGCTCCACTGATGAAGACAATGAAGAAAGAAATGTACGCCTGGGGTTTATTGGTTCCCTCAGGCAGAGGAAATTGGCCTCGCATTTAGGTTCTGGACTGCTCTTTGGGCAGGATCAGACTGTAGTGTCATTGGAGATTTTTCCTCTGTAATGGCACAAGAGAGCTAGAATTTGAGATGCTCCCAAGCGGGGGTGCACCATAGGACAGGCTATGAAGTGGCTGCCTGTTCTTGGTTGAGCATCTCTTATCTGTTTTGCGTGATCTTCTTTTCAGGACTTCTTGCCCTTTTGTTTCCCCTGTATAGCATAGGCTTCATTGGCAGTGGCGGAACTACCGAGGTCGCACGGGTCGCGACTGCGACCGGGCCCTGGAGTTGTGCCACTCAAGGGGGCCCAAGCAGGGCCGGACTGTCCCACCGGCATACCGGGAAATTTCCCGGTGGGCCCGCAGATTCGGCCGGCGGAGCGGGATTGTCAGCCGCCTCCGGCGCCAGGGCGGGCTGGGCAGGGGGACAATTGCCCCCCAGGCTGCCCGAAATCTAATCTAAGCGGCCGCTGGGTGCTGATGCGGCCGGCCGGCGGCATCAGCACCCAGCAGCCGTGTGCAATGGCCGCCTAGTGATGGGAGCAGCGTGAAGGGTGAAAGCTCCGCCCCCTCGCACAGACCTTTCACCCCTCACGCTGCTCCCATCACTATGCGGCCATCAGATTGCTGGGAATGTAATCTAAACGGCCGATGCGTGCTGATGCCGCCGGCCGGTTCTGCTTTAATACTTTTTTTTTTTTTTACTTTATATGGCAAGCCGATCCAGCTTGCCATATTACATAAAAAAAAAGTGTTAAAGTAGCTCCGGCCGGCGGCATCAGCACGCATCGGCCGTTTAGATTACATTCCCAGCAATCTGATGGCCGCATAGTGATGGGAGCAGCGTGAAGGGTGAAAGCTCCGCCCCCTCCAGACTGCTGGAGCACCGGATGTCGTGTCAGTGACGTCCTGTCAGGATAGAGAAGAGAACAGTGTGCAGCTACCAGAGGATGGAAGTGAAGAGAAGTAGAAGGTCAGTAAACTACTGTATTTTTTGTACAAACTGTATAATATTTTTGTTTATTTGTTAAAAACAAAAGAATCGGCATGTGTGTGTATGTAAGTGTGTCCCCTATAAGCCACTCTGCCTCCAGAAATGCCTTATACCAGTTTGGGGAAGGCCCTTTTCTGTTCCAGCATGACTGTGTCCCAGTGCACAAAGCAAGGTCTATAAAGACACGGTTGGATGACTTTGGTGTGGTAGAACTTGACCGGCCGCACAGAGCCCTGACCTCAATTTTATCAATCACCTTTGGGATGAACTGAAAAAGGAGATTTTTTCGTCCAACAGAAGAGTGGAAGCTGTTGTAGCTGCAAAAGGGGACCAACTACATATTAATGTCTATGTATTTAGAATGCAATGTCATAAAAGCGCCTTTCCGCTAAGAACAGAAAACTTAGGCTACAATTCGCACAGGCTCACCAAAATTGGACAATGGAAGACTGGAAGAACGTTGCCTGGTCTGATGACTCTCAAAGGTTAAAACCTTAGTTGAAGGACTTGGAATGTGCAAATAGAAAGGAGACGCACAATAAGATTTACAACTATTTCTTTAACGACTACGAGGAAGATTCTATTATCACCCCGACATGTTCATACAGATAAATACATCTGTCACAGGAAGCCATTTCTATAAGAAAAAACCTATTAGAAGAGAAAGCTGTAAAATCACAAAATGGCACTGAGTTGCCATTTTATAGTTTCTGCGTCAATAAATAGTGCCGTCCTAACACATGGGTACACTGGGCAAGGGCCCCGCGTTCTGTGGTGCCGCCAGCAATGTGATTCATCACAGAGACCCGAGAACAGTAACGCATCTATAGGGAAGGGGCGAGCAGTGAGGCAGGTGCAAGGTGTCATCTCCCCAACCACGGCTGCTCAGCGGTTCCCCCGTGGGTTCCTACTACCCAAACCCACGCACAGCATTAGGGAGCTAGAGGTCCGTCGCCTCAGACCTCGGCTTCTGTGCTCCCTAATCACTATGCACCGGGAAACGACAGTGGAAAAAAGCATGCCCAGAGGAAACAGACAATCTATGTGATTTCACTTTCCTATTTTACACCTCAAATGTGATATTTCAGGAATCACTGGACCCTGACAAATTGCCCATAATGTGTGAAAAAAATGTCACGCATATCAGAAGGCTAAGTTTGAATTACTAAGTCTGACTAAAGTCCCACTTACATGTATACTTTAAATCACTGAAGGAAAGCAAAATGCTTTCTGACACAGTATACCAAATTTATATGATAATAGAACATTTTTGGTTTCCTTGGAATTAGCATTGTCATGTTTTACATATGTAATACAAAAATAGTTTATTTGGGTTATCATTGGGTAATTTTCACTACACAAAAAGATCCAAAATTATCAAAATGACCTTTGGTATTCTGTTACTTCAACGGCTTGAGTACCAAGGGTTGTTGTAAGATATTCTTTGTCTTTAACTATCTAAACTTTTCCAGTGACCAAACAGCAATCAAGACCACAACTTATAAGTCTTCTTGAGTAGGTTTATTTAGTTATAGAGTAATATACATACAGTACTGATTGATGAACAGATGGTGGTGGTAGGTACTGTAGGCTCAGTATTCTTGGTAAGATGAAGGTAAAAGTGAAAGAGACCTTGCCCTTGGAGCCGTGAGTATTTATACCCTTTTACATTCAGTAAGGGTTCTTTACTTTAGACGATATATGAATTTAAGAAATCCTATTGGCGCAGTCATAGGATACACCAGCATTTCACAGAAGACCTTCTAATAGCTACATTACGTGTTTAAGAACATATGTTCCTAGCACTCAAGTTGCCTAAAGTGTGTTGAACAAAATAAAAGTATAACAATGGGTCATTACGACTAATGGGTTGGATTCTTCCCCAATTCTCATGAAACGGGGTGTATGTCAGGGATGTCCCCTTTCACCGCTGTTTTTTAATTTAGATTGGATCCTTTGTTGCGGTTGTTTCTCTTATCTCATAATATTCCGGGCATTGCTGTGGGTTCCCATCAGTTGAAAGCTTATGCCTTTGCTGATGATGTCCTTCTATATTTTACTCAAACGCATCTTGCCATACCGCTTATCTTTGACCAGTTGGATACGTATGGGAAAATTACGGGTTTTGTCGTTAACAGGTTCAAGTCCCGGGCTTTATGCCTACACCCCTTGAGATGCCCACCGGGCATGCCTCATCTGGGAATACAGTGGGGATCAAAATCGCTATTATATCTGGGGGTAAAGACACCTAAGTGCCCGATTCACCTCTATAGTTTTAATTATAAACCTATGGTTCCGAAGATCGCAAGGGAATTGCAGGGTTTGAAACAATTGCTGCTCTCTTTTTATGGGAGGGTAGCTCTTCTCAAGATGGTGACATTTCCCAAATTGCCATATCTCTTTCAGTCCTTGCCACTTTTTCTTAAACGAGTTGATGAGAAACTTCTGAACACTTTATTCCGACG
The DNA here is from genome assembly GCF_027358695.1 of Spea bombifrons. NCBI lineage: Eukaryota > Metazoa > Chordata > Amphibia > Anura > Pelobatidae > Spea > Spea bombifrons. The sequence continues at coordinate 108,391,113 of NC_071089.1, forward strand.
TTTTATTTGGAATAACAAGAATCCCAAAACTGTGACCTTTGGTTTGCAATGTAAACAATCAAAATTAGGTCTTAACCTCCCTGTCCTTCGGGATTATAATGTTGCAGCCTTATATCGATATGTGATGGACTGGATCTCTTGCTCCAACACTTATACAGATTTTAAGTTGGATCAGTGTTTTAGCCCCTCTGTTGCTATCCAAGCATCCAAGCCCTTCTGCATACACCCTGCACTCAACTTCCATCACACGTTAGCGACAATCCTTTGCTTTACTCCACAATCAACTCTTGGAAGTTGGTCAGGCTGCACTTAGGTCTGCATTGGCGATACTCTTTATTTCAGCCTTTTCTTCAAAACCCAATTTTTCAGGATGGGCAGGCATCCGACATTTTTCGAGTCTGGGCGACACAGGGGATACGCACTATTGCCCCCTTTTTGGACTATTCCTCCATGACGCTTATGTCCTTGTATCTATCTTGTAGGGATAGACTTGAGTCTATTACCATACCTTGGTTCGCATATTTGCAAGGGCAAAGTCTAGTCAGGTTGCAGTTGGGCCCTCTCACACTGACGGACTGGACCACACCCATTGATGGACAGAATAGGCAACCTTCTTCTACTCCGACGTCTACCAAACTTATCTATAAACTGATACACACCATTCCTCACCATGACTATTTACCAAAAGGTTTACTAGCATGGACCACACGTTTTCCTGATGTCACGGGTGCAGATTTACTCCATAGCACATTGACCACCTGTAAACTGTTACCAGCTAGCTCCTATCTAGACATGCAACTTAAGATAGCGCATCAGGCCTATTTATCTCCCCATAGACAATTTTTAATCGGCATAATACCAGTGGATGCTTGCCCAAAATGTGGTTTTGAAGGCCTAATTCGTGACTTCTGGACTACTATTCAAGCCTTTTTGAGGCAGTTATCAATTGATGCTTATTGTAATGATCCAGCTGCAGCAATTCATGGCCTCGTTAAGATGGGGGGGTCCGGAGATGTGATGTTAATTTGAATAATTTTGGCTGTGGCTAGAAAATCTATTTTACACCATTGGATACAGGCATCCCCGCCGTCTCTATCCCTAGTTCATACCAAACTATTGTATTTGTTTCGAATGGACTGTTTGGATGCTTCTCTGAATAAAGATAGATGTACTAAACTTTTTTTATAAAATGAGAAACCTTTATAAAGACGTTGGACGAACCCCTTAAGACACAAATTATGCATACCTTTCAGGATACCTCATGGTTCAGTGCATGATTACTTCAAGGTGCTACCTCTTGCGCCTGAGTTGTTACTATGTTTGACTGGACAACAGACGAAAAACAAGTATAACAATGATTTTTTACAGTTGTGAAATATTTTCTGTTTCATTTTTACCAAAGTTGCCCTTTTCCATTATTGATTTGCCCACGCAAATTAGACATTCTTTTATCAAATAACCTAGGGCTTTCATTTGAAACCATAGAAACACACAAAAATACCTTGTGAATGCTAAAATGTCAAAAATAAATACATTTTAAAAATGGGGTTTTTTTGCACTTTCGCTTAGTATTTCTTCATTGCAGTAGGTGCCAGTGATGAACAACATCCCCTGATTACAGTAATGCCCCACATACAGTTTTGGGTCACATTCATCCTTTACATATTATCCTATAGTGCGTTATTTTAACACTACTCGCTTAAGGGGTCTGGGGCTAGTAAAGGCTTTTTGTTTATTTTTTCAATTTTTTTACTTGTAGCACTAGGGTAGTAGTATTTTATTTTTTTACTTCTGCTACTAGATTTCCTCTCATTTCCCCTGCTCTGATCACACGTTTTTTAATGTGCTGGTGCACCCATAGGCTAGTGAACGGGCTAAAATGTTTTTTTTTTCTGTGTTATATATGGCTGTGTTATACGTACAAGTTCATTTTTTGGAATTTCTTTTGTTTTTAATACTGTTGGTGAGATAATTTGCTGTGGTACTCTTTCTGGGATCTCAGCCAACTCAATTTGATTGAAGTCTACTATACGCATAACTTGAACAGTTACTGTTTCTGTATTGATTTAATACATCGTTGAGCGATAGAATCTGTGATAGATTTTGTCCAGCAGATGTATTTAGTCTAGTGTTAAATAGTGCTTTGTCTCCCCGTTTATAAATGATACCATTTATCAATAAACATTAACAAATGCTAATTTTTTTCTTAAAACATTGGAGGCAGGAGAAAACCTTGTTCACACTACGGACCAAAAAGACAGAAAATGCACGGGAAGTGCCCAGGTTGCGCCGCTCCTCACCAGCTTCAGACCCTCAAATGGAGGAAGACGACACTCCTTTCCCGATGGGAAATAGCATTGAAAAACATGTTTTCTTTTTTCATCCGGCAACACAAAAAATGACTTTAAAGAACTATCCACACAAATTAAACAAGATATATAATCACTGGGAGGAAACATTTCACATCTTGAAGACAAGATGGAAGAATTCAGCAAAGCCAATCTCTATTAACACCCGAAAGGGTCTCCTCTAATTTTCATACTAGCATTTGAACCCCTTGCAATCAAAATTTGAAACTACACACAAATATACAGAGTTCAAACTTAATTTATTTACAAATGATATTATCTCAACCTGTACATTCCATACCTACACTGATGCAGTTTATCATAGATTATGAAACGATAACAGCAAAACTCATAATATAATATACAGTATATAATGTATTTGTGTTTTTGTAAGCTGGTGTGTGTATGTGCATATGTGTGTAAAGGCATGGGTATGTAAGCGCAGTGTATGTGTATATGTGTGTTTATGAGCAGGTGTGTCTAAAGGCAGTGTGTATGGTTAGGTGTGTGTAAGGGCAGTGTATGTGTATATGTGTATTTATGGGCAGGTGTTTTTAAAGGCAGTGTGTATGTGTATATGCATGTTAATGGGCAGGTGTGTGTAAGAACAGTGTAGTTATTTGTGTGTTTGTAAGCTGTTGTGTTTATGTGTATGTGCATATGTGTGTGTAAAGGCATGGGTTTGTAAGGGCAGTGTATGTGTACATGTGAATTTATGGGCAGGTGTGTCTAAAGGCAGTGTTTGTAAGGGCAGTGTAAGAGTATATGCGTGTTAATGGGCAGGTGTGTGTAAAGGCAGCATGTATGGGCAGTCGTGTGTAAGGGCAGTGTATGTGTGCGTTTATGGGCAGGTGTGTGTATGGGCAGTCGTGTGTAAGAGCAGTGTATTTGTATATGTGTGTTTATGGGCAGGTATGTGTAAAGGCAGTGTGTATGGGCAGTCGTGTGTAAGGGCAGTGTATTTGTATATGTGTGTTTATGGGCAAGCATGTGTAAAGGCAGTGTGTAAGGGCAGTGTAAATAAAATAACCTCTGTGCTGGGGCACAATTTTCCATTCTATCCTCGGGCTCAAAACGAGCTAGCTACGGCTCTGTTTTGAGGTTCTAATGAAATTCAAGAAAGAAAGGTTAATCCATACATTGTTCACCTTCTTTGTACATTTCTTTCATCCACTTATGCTTATCCCTGCAAACGTCACTAATTAATACATAATTGTTTTATAATGTTTTTTTAGTTTATAATTAAACTCTTCTGAGATAAGGCAGATGAAAAATCAATGCCGAGTAAGTTCAAAACGTTTTTTTTTAAATGAATCATATTCCTGTTCTTGGAATTTTCCAGAGGACAGGGCTGTTTCTGCTGATCATATTCAGCTATGGTGACTTCCCCCTGTGGATGAAAACTGCATGTGATAAAATTATAAGCAGGAAAGTCACAAGATGGGGGTAACTTAATTTATCCTTCCATTTTCCACCCAGCTATATAAAACCAGACACCTTATTTTTCCGTCCAATTTTGATGAGATGATGTTTGAAGCAGTTCATTTGATTTGATTTTGGTATTCATCCGAGTGATCTTTTGGCATGGTTTTTTTGCTTTATACAACATACTGCACTGTTAGGATTTCACTAAAACCTTGAATAGGTCACTGATCAGATGACTTTTAGTACATCGTGTACAGTGCTATATGCTGAATGTACACAGGGATATAGATGATCTGCAGAATGTCCTAGAAAAAAAAACAATAAGAAGGATAGTATACTTTAGAGGTGGAAAATTGTTTGGGCAAGGGGTCATAGTTTGAAACTAATTATATATAGACTAAGAAGGGAATGTATATGTGTAATTGACAAGGCTCAAAGTGATTTTGGAATTGTTTTTCATTTTGTTTTTGGACAAGAACTTTGTTTCCTGCCATTTTGGTTTGGAAGAAATTCAGAGGGCTTTTGTTCAGAAACAAAAATGAGTTGCTCAAGTGTATCTCTCTCTGTGCCCCTACCATCTCCCCCAGTCCTATCTGTGCCTCCTGCTATTTTACCACCAGGTATTTTTGTGTCCTTATCCCCCTAGTCCACTCTGTACCCATTCCTCACAGCCTCCTCTGCCCTTCTTGCACTGTCTGTACCCATGCCCCCTCTCCTCTGCTCACCTCACCTTCTCCAGCTGCTGTCTGGTCTCCTATCATCTCTCTGTACAGGTGCAGAGAACACACTGACAGGGAAGGGGGAGCAAGGAATGGGACGTGTCAGTATGAAGCTACGGGAAAGACACTGACAGAAGATAGGGAGCAAGTGAGGGGAATGGTGCTTGTGGTGTACACAGTGCCTTCAACAGAAGCTGCCATAAATTATAGTATAACTCTTGCTTGTCTGTAGAGGTAAATGAATACACAGCTTTCCTTACAGGCACAAATGGTTAATTTCTATTGGTATATTGCTCTATTAGGTTACTGGTTTGACAATACTGCCCCATGCAGATAAAGTCCATGTTTAACTCCAGCCCCCAGTATTATGGAAAAATGTGCCTACCTGGTTGCAAAGTGTCCCCGGAATGTTTCCCTTTTCTTTCTTTTTTTGTAGAGAAACATAACAAAATAATTTACCCATTCTGCCCATCTAACCTGTTTTATCTGCTGTAAAGGCTCGAACATTAATTAATCCTTGGTCTTGTCTTAGATTCAGGAGCCATATGCCAATCCCATGTATGTTTGAATTTTTTTCCCCTGTCTTTCTATGTAACTCAGTTCAATTTATCACCTCGCATCATCACAACAACCCGTATACTCCCATTACCATGGCCTGTGCCGAAATCAACAATACTACAGATTTTCACATCATACTGGATTCCTTACTGGGACAGGCCACTTCTTCTATTCCCCACTAGCGGCCCTTTGTGCCCTACGCAAAGCCAAGCAGTTACTTACCCCAACAAGCAGGGGTGTCATCAAAAATGTTTGGACCCAGCATCTACTTAGCACCTGGGCCCCCATGCCGTCACAACCCATCATGTTAAAAAAGAAAAATAAAATCTACCCTCTCTCATTCAGCCCTCCTATGTCTCAAGTCTCTATTGTGGAGTCGTGGGGGCCTGAAGGACATTCAGAGACTGGACCCCTCCAGTTGTACCCGTGATGAAGGCCATGCAAACTTGCAGGCTTTTAACAATTAAAAGTACACATGTAGATGACAAGGTCTTTTATTTAATGTATCACTGGACTGGGAATTCTGTAACTAAAGGCTCCTGAGGACAACCTGTATGTAAGAACCATCTCAAAATGCTTGCTTTGTGGCAAATGTGATATGTAACTATCATAGTGTACCTGTAGTTCATATAGAACATATACTTATCCTGAAAACAGGACATTCATTTTAACAAATCCGTTCACAGATGTTTTGCTTTTTAAATATATACTTTAATCAAATTTTAAAGATATACACAATTAAAAAAAAAAAAAAAAGAAAAAAAACATGTAAAAGTAAAGATAAAAATGTACATAGAAGGTAATAGAGTTCTACAAACATTGCAGTGCTGATGTCCCCAACTGGAAATCACCAATCTTAAAACTAGGCAAAAACACAGAAGGGTCAGAATTCACCAAACATCTACATCTGGCTTATACATCTATTTAAAAAATGAACACTTTTCAAAAATATATTCTGAATTATTAAAAATGAAAGTCACAGACACTGCATTATGTTTTGGATTTTCAGAAATATTTTTTCCAAACACTGTAAGTATAGGCATGTATGAGTTAGGATTTCAGAAAGTATATATTTGAGAATTCATTTATTTTAAGTTCTTATATCATTCGAAAAAATGCAACCTTTCCCCCCCCCCCGCCCTGCTTGCAAATGAATCCAAAGACACAGGTGACAGAGGTAACGTTTTTAGTCGATACATACATTTACAAGGGACACATAATACACAGAGTGAGAGAGAGCAGTATTGAATGAGCAGTTTCGGCACTCGCGCACGCACACCCGTGTACAATCACATAGGGTTTCCCTCCTGAGGAAACACAACACATAATTCTTAAACCTACCCTATGAAAGATTCAATCAACATAAAAAGTTATAACTAAAAGCAAGACTCATGTCGTACATTGTCTAACCACCCATGTTTCTCCCTTTCACACTTCCATTTAAAAAAGCAGCTACGGGAAACATTTTCAAGCCATAACGTGTCTTTTAAGGGTGCTGTTCCCCTTCGACAGAACCTTCAACATACTTTCTATCAAGAAAATAAACCTTAGCGGTATCATTTTCACTCTAAAGGTTTATTTCAGGAAAACTGATTCCATGACAACCTGCTAGTCTTTGTATCTTCTGACAGTTAAGCATTCCCTGAAAAAAATATGAATAAGGCAAAATTTTCCATCATTAAATAATTATTTCTGTAAGGGGTTCGTGTAGCCAGCAGTACTATGAATGATATTTCTAACGCCGCATTAGTTCTAAGTTACATTCAGTATAGCAGACGGAACTGCACCTTTAACGGTCACCGTTTCATCAGGGGTTGCCTATCCATGGTTTGATTTCAACCATAATAATGAACTCATTTCTTAGCTGATGCCTGGCTCACATAGGGATAAAGTCAATTCTCCAATCCTGTCCCAAGTCGTAAGGTTGGTGTATGTACTTGAGAATGGTAAGCTCATAGAAGCACATCGGGGACTCTGTGATTATTACTCTGATCTTGGGTTAAAGTCTTTTGACATCGTGCTTGTACAGTCATAGCCTTCTGTTCTGTCCTCCCCTGTTACTCCGATTATTGGTTACAGAGTTCATGGCCTCATTAAGTATAAATAGCTTTTCCCCTGCTCAGAATCCGTGAACCTTCAGTCTAACAGGGTTTGGCTTCGGTATTAATGGGTCTAATATAAAAACCTGATATGTGTCCAGCACTAATTGTATACTGCCTAGGGATATGATCCATCTAGCTAATGTCCAAAACCTAAAGGAGGAGAAACGCAATAAAGACACAAAAAATAAAAGCTTTTCCAGGGATAGACTATTATGGAAAACAGAACCAGACATTCCATCTTCTGACCCTCAACCAAAGTCATTCTCCAAAGAGCGTTGGTAGGTTTTATGTGTGCGTTGGGGTTGTTTACCACTAGGATGAGCAGTCCAATATGTAAAACGTTTAAACAAAGTTTATGTTCTAATACAAATTAAAACATAGTTGTTTTACATGAAGGGGCAGGAAAGAACAGGGGGGGGGGTTGGCTTCTCCTGCAGAGGCTGGGATTAGGTAAGTAATAATTATTCATGAGGGTATAATATGTTGAAGTGGTTTGCTGAAATTGAAATGGTATGTAAAATAGATGTCATGGGGCAGGGAGTGTTTTCTGCATGTACATAACATGATTGGTAGGATAAACAGAGCAGGACAGGTAAGGGAGGTTTCAAAAGATGAGAAGACGCTGAGAGGTAGGTGCACGGTAAGATACAAGGCAGCCGGTGATGAAACGATCATAGACTGCACACTAAGACTGGACTTTAAGTAGGAAGAGTGTCCTATGTAATGTGGTGGTTGTATAATAAAAAATATATTAAAGAGGACAAGTAACAATGGGGTTTATTCACTAAACAACGAGTTAAGGAGGCATAAAAGCCCTACTCAAGTGTTAATTACTGTTTAGTTAATAGACATCATTGGGTTTGACCAGAAAAAATAAATGGGCAGAGGAAAGACGTTTTCAATCTACATGATCAGAGACTAAGCTGGTCAGTATGCAGAGGCGTAACAAAAAATGCTGGACCACCCTGCAAGACTTATGATGAGGACCCCCAAGCTCCTCCTACACATACTTACACTAACATAGTTCTACACACAGTAACATACCCACACACACAGTAACATACTTACACCCACGCTAACATACTTAAACACACACTAACACACTATCACAGACAGTAATACACTTACACATACCCCCCAGCCTCCTACCTTTGTCGTTCACTGGCCAGTGAGAGCCCTTCTGCTCCCCCAGCCCAGAAGTATACACAGCCCAGGGAGAGGTTTTGCAGGGTTGCGCTGGGGGCTGCAGTTGCCGGCGTTATGCCAGTGTCAGTATGGGAGGAAAGTAGCACAGCAAGCAAACGGGCCCCCATCAGACATGCATACGGCTAAGCTAACTCGGCTGATGGTAGTGAAGCAAAGTGCGGAACTCCTTAACTGTGAAGTTTATTCTGTTTTGCATTTTGTTCTGATTTTTTTAATGTCTTTTCTTTCTGAATACATTAGTATTGCCTATTGCCTATACCAGAGCTTACAGAAGGTACAGAGAGGGCAGTATTTTCTACTAGGTCCCCCAGCCATCTAGTTCTAGGAGGGATTCATGGCACATAGCCTGTGTTCTGAGCCCTGGGAGATACAGATGTGTTGTGTTGAGAATTCTATTAGAAGATAAATGTTAAGGAAACCGGCCATAAATTAGAAGATTAGATGTACTTGCATTTTATTTATAGAGCATTGGTGGATAAAAGGTATAACCTTCCAGCAGATGTGGCAGAGGTTAACACAGCAAGGGTATTTAAGTATGCCTTATGACAGGTGCGTCCCACCTGTGGACTACAGGACTACATCTCCCATAATGCTCTTTAAGCTAAGGGGCTGGCTGAGGAGGATGGGAGATGTAGTCCTGCAGAAGCTGGAGGGCCGCAGGTTGGACGCCCCTACCTTATGACAAGGCTAAGGAACCTCTAAACTCTGGGATCAGGGATTAGAAATTAGGCAGACTGGATTGGGTAATGGCTCCTGTGTGATTTTCCACATTTTATCCTATAAATTGGTATATATTTTATTCATACACATAGATAGTAAGATGGCAGGCTCTGCGTGCAGAAGAAACCAGAGCAATCAGTTATTCGGGTAAACAAAAATTCCCATGCATTGTAAATTGTCAGCAAATTGCTTTAATATTTAACATTATTATCTAAAATAATTGGCGCTAAGGTTGTGTTTATTTAAATACAGATTACCTGGTAAAATGTTTGCTAGGGATTAATGGTTACCTATAATTAACTAACATATCTGTCCACCTGCGGTTCTCATAATCTCATGAATGGGTCATTGTACTACTGTTCCTATATCCTCACTGTCTGCCTATCAACAGGCAACCAATCAGGAAGCTCAGCAGCATTAATACTCATAACAGCAAGCCAATCAGGACGCACAGCAGTATTAATACCTATAGCAGTAAGCCAATCAGAAAGCACAGCAGTATTAATACCTATAGCAGTAAGCCAATCAGAAAGCACAGCAGTATCCCATTCTACACAATGGTCATGCTCAGTACTATTTTACGTGTCTTGATGCTGGATCCTTATTTGGGTAAGTTTGCGAAAAAGACAGAAAACCTAAAAAAGAGATTTATAGTCCCAATCCAGCCCTGATCTAAATATAGGGTTAAAAAATGCAATCACTTTGTTGCAGGAGCATTACATGCCCCACATTACGCATACTTTCTGGGTCTTAAAACAGAATATACAACCTGGGTTTGCTATTTTCAAATTGACTGGCAAGTAAAATGAATGAATTTATGATAACTACTCATAATTCATTCTCAGAGTACAATGCATACCCTCCAAGTGTCCCTTTTTAGGAAGGACAGTCCCTTTTTGGGACCCAAACCCCCCCCCTTCTTTCCTCAACTGTTGTCCCTTTTTTCCAGGAGCTCAGAGTGTTTGCTGGGTATGAGTTGATCACAGTGTTCTATTGCCCTGAAAGTCACAATAATGTGTATAGAAAGGTCTATAAAATAAAATACATTCTTTTTTTAAATGACTTGGCCAAAGACAGAGATACCTATCAACTGGCCGCAGGTACTAGTAAAGCCCTGTCACTAGCCACACCGACAACAACATTTCCCGCATTACAAATGCCGTGAGCTGTTATGATGGGTCAAAAGTGAATTTAAAGGCTTGATTTAGAAATGACTTCCACTCGATGTTTGGTATACCGCTCAAAATTCATGATCCACAGCTCCGAGCACAAATGTTAATGGCGCCCAAACTCAGCACAAAAAAGAAATAAAAGCTCTGTGAGCAGTAAGCTGGGGAAGCCTGGCCACAACGGACACATCTCTATTACGTCTCGTCCAACCTGTGACACAAAATGCCTCGTCTGCCCAATGAGGAATCCGTCCCTGTGAATACAGCACTGATTTACAGGCATCACAACCTAACTGGGGGGGAAATAGAACAATTTTAGGCTACTGACAGATTTTTACAGGTACATACATGGCAAATGGACCTGCTTGGTAGTCTTATAGAATTTACCTTCACATAAGGATGGATCGGAAGATAGGCTAGGGGGTAAAACTGGTGCTGCGGGATATCTTAGATCACTAAATTGCCTTTCTTCTGAATCACAGCCTGAATACACTAAGAGAGGTACATTAGGAACTAATGCTGGCTCCATTTGCCAAGTGACCTGTAGCTCATAGACCCGCTATACACAGGTTAACATGTCATGCATCGTAAAAACAGCTAGAGAGAACTCAATCAAGCTTAACGTATCTTAATGTACCTGGAACCAAGGAATGACATTGTGTCTTCATGACGCTTGACATGACACGAGCGCTTTACCCACAGTGACCTTATCCAATGATTCCCTAAACTCCACTTAAAATGGTCAACCAACCCTGATTCGAACTAAGAAGTTCCTCTGTAATTTGTAAATAGTGATAAGAGGTGGCCTATGGAATAAAAGTGATTTTATGCAGCAAAAGTGAAAGAATAGGGCAAAAAACATATTAATAAACAGTATAAAAAATAATGGTGACCCAATATGCTAATAAATAAATACATGTATTATTTATTTGTTTATTAACACACTGAGTGTTTTCACGCATTTGGTGTTTTTTGCGCAGTCACAATAATTTTTTTTGTATTCCTCTGTAATTTGGCATACTTTTCTCCAAAGGAGTCTGTCTCCACCTGTGATGTGTGTAACCCTCGGGCTTCTTTTGTTCAGGAGCGGGCTCACTCAAAGCTAAGTGTTAATATTATTTTATAGCCAAGAGCTGCAACAAAGCTATGTATTATTTATAAAATGAAAAAAAGGTAGATAAACATCATTTCAAACTAATTAGACAAACGGTTGTAGCAATATAAACATAAGTGGTTCTGGAGCACTTTGTTGCACCAAGGAGGGAAAGAGGATCAGATTCAATTGTAAGACGCCTTTGTGAAGTCCTCCTTTGTTGTAATATCGCCCACAGGGGTCTATTACACATCATCAGTATAGCAACAACATTTCTAAATATCAGATCTAGCAGACGATCACAGGCCTAGGATTAATCGGATAATGATGATGCGTGAGGCACCTCTGCAAGCCTAATCAATGAATTAGAACCAGTAAGATGCTTGCGGGTTAAAGAGAGATTGTTGACCTTGGGGAAGCCGTGTGTTCTGTCATCTGCAAACTATGTGCTCATTGGTTTCTATAACGCACCAAGACTCAGCAGGCGGACAATACCCCTAAAACCACCAGCAAGGACTTGAAAGCTCCATACGCATGGGGCAGGTCCTACGTTAGGAAAATGTCCTTCTTGGTATCTAAATGCAATGACCCGTCTCTGGTGGAGAGCATGGGTCGAGAACATCCCTGGAGATGATGCAGGATTCTGTTGGCTACTTTGTTTTCGCCCCTTCCCTTGCTGGCGGGAGCACATTACGAGTATTACTGCACCACTGACCTATTTCATTCAGTACATAGAGGGTTTAAGGCAAAGGGTTCAGAATTGTTTTCTATGTCTACTTTAGGTGACCACATCGTTTAACCCCTGCAATGCCTTGAGACAACATACGTTCATTGAAGGAACACAAAATGGTACATGGTCCTTGGTGACGTATGTGACGAGTCCTGAGTGCCCATTATAAAATAATGGAAATAGTTTGTGTAAGGCTAGGCCCACATGGCACGGCATTGTGGGGTTAACGATCTTGCTCGGTAGTGCTGTCCTCACATAGATGATTGTTGGTTGATGTTTTTTTTTTTAATACCATCTTGTCCTGTGCACAATTTACAAACCAGGTGGAGGTTCTAAAAATTGAATTTAAAAACATACAAAATGTTATGCGCCAGTCACTGAGAAGCGTCCAGGCGTCTCCAGACTCTCTCTTCTCTCTGGTTGCTGTTATTATTTGTGCTCGACTGGCTGTTATGTCCAGATTCAGCTTTGCCTGATTTCCCCAGATGGGTTGACCTGGAATCCCTGCCGTCCTGTCCCTTTTTTCGTGCTCGAGCCGGCATTGTGAGCAGCACCAAAATGCAGATAATATGGAGGCAGTAATACCAGGAGCTACATAAAAAAGACACATTTTCAGTACAGTGTTATTTTTTCTCTGAAAAAGAACTTTCCTAGTTCATTTGAAAGCTACAACCCGGTTTTGCTCAAGCTTAGGTTTGCCCTTGTTCAGCTCTGTCGAGCTGCTAAATACCCCTCAGAAGTTGTAGCTGGTTTGTATAGAGACACAGTAAAGGCCTTCTACTGGAACCCATACCAGGTTCTCCTCAACAGCGTCAGGATTTTGGCTTGGGAATTGGGGTGACCCTACTGAATATAAGCCCCGATTTCCAGAAGTCCTCGTCACCAGCCAGGCGGCCAGAACGAGACGGCAAAATATAGGGATGGAAGAAGAGGTAGCAGAGAAAGCTTTAATAGCCTTCCGCAGTAAAAGAGTTCAAGGAAGCTTGGGATGTGCATAGAGCCATCCTAATTAATGAAAGTGATTCAAAAAGGGCAAACTAAATGGGCCAATGGGTTCTTCTCTGCTGTCACTATGTTTCTGTGGAAGAACGTGGCATACACTATGTATACCCGCACGTTCTTACTGCTCATCGGCACATAGGGAAGTCATTAAAGGTCATTTGTCTTGATAAAAATTCCATAATTTCTTTCTTTTAAACATTAACTTACCTAAAAAACTGCAGAGACGGCCGGACGGATAAAAGCACAAATGGGGCCACCGTGTAGCTTATTGCGACTTGTGTCGCAACCCATGTTATGACATCATATATCAACTTAAGTTCAGGAGACTGGATAAAGTAATGTCGGATATTGTTTCTTATCTAGAATAAGAATAAATAAATTAGTAACGGTTAGTAATTCAGTAGTCATGAACAAAGATTTTTATCCTTATACATCTTTAGATATCAGCTTAAATATAAAATATGACTCTATTAACAGACAAGCTCTGCAGAATAAATGTGGTGCCATCAGGAATTGGGCAAATAAATGAGCAGTGTGCATATTTTAGCATACACAAATAAAATAACTTTAACTTCTTAAAGGTAAGAAACTATAGTCAGTGTTATGTTTGCTGGAAAAATGCATGAAACTGAGCAGAATCACAAGTTTCAGTAATGCTGAGCATATTCTCTGTTAACAATAGTTTTAATAAGAAAAAAAGTATTATTTCACTTTTTTTTTTGCCATTTTTAAGGTTGGGGTGAGGAGGACTCCAGCACAGTAGATTTATCTGACATTAACGTTTACACTTAATATCTCCAAAACAATTGAACGAGTGAACAGGCTATGATAGTATTACGTCTGGGATATAGATGCAGCCCGTTTGAATCTTGGTGATTTAATGTGATTGACAGGGAGAACTTACATTTCTTGCAGCCAGAGTCATTAAGCTTCCGGTAAAAAACGTCAGGTAATATCCTGGATACACTCCATGCCAAATAGCCGACAGCAAAAAAGTTTGTGCGGTGGGACTGAAAGTCGCCCGTTCATAACATACTCTAAATCATAAGAAGAACATCAAAGGAAGATGGCTACCACGGTGCTATACATGTAATAAAAATATTTCTTAACATTATATAACCTTATTATTAACCCGGTTAATGTATTTATACATCTGTTTGTTCATGCACAAAATATGAAGGAACATTTTTTTATTCAAGCCCAAGATGCTGTGCACCAGTTTCAGAAAAAAAAAAATTGGTGATGGAAGACAGAGATAATGGACTGAGTCCCAAGACTGAGCCAACAAGAAAGAACAAAGTTTTGGCTGGCAGCACTCAGTAGCCATATATACGTTTCTATTCCACCAGTGGGAGACACGGATCCACTCCTGGGTCTGAGAACCCCAGTGCTGGAACCCACAGAGGATGGTGGAGATTTGATGGTCAAGGACCACCACCTCACCTATAAAGTCTTGGTCTTCAGGCATAGTGCCCAGGGACCCACCATGGCTTCTCCAGTAAGGAAGTAAAATGTGCAACAACAATAAAAAGAAAACAACAACATACGTGAATCACACGAAACTGCAAATCCAGCTATGGGTCAAGGTTCTCATACCTCTTGAGCCAAAGTGCTGTCTGTATATTCCAGTTATCGATAAACATCTTAAAGCTCGTGGAGTACTGCAATGTAATGGATAGAAAATAGAGCTATAATGTTCCAAAACAATAAAGATGGGTTATAAACTTTAAACATTGATGACTCTGATCTGAACTGACCCTGGTAGTGTAAAAACACATCGGCCACGACCTACCTCTATCTTTTTAATGTTGAGATTTGAAACTAAATCCCAATTTTCTTCTCCGTTGCTGTTATATCCTTGGAATCCAAAGCCTGCAGCATTATTGATAGCATCAGCTACAGGCAGCGGGGAAAAAAAAGATTATTTTAGCAATATTAATACAAAAAAAGACTCACAAAGAGCACTACGGCATTTCATTTGTATAAAATAATAATCCATTCATAAAGCAAAAGCAGAAAGATGTATAAGTAATTGATATTTCTCTAGAATAAAGGGGGAGAAGGGGTCAGCTTGTATAAGCCTCTCACACAGTCCGTGGGTCCAGGGGCTGATGCAGGGAATGCTGGTGCATTTCAAGCGGTCCTTTTGCCTCCACAAACATACATTTTACACTTTTACAAAATACCTACCGTGATGATACATCATTAGATTGTTGGCGCTATATAAATAAAAGTTAATAATAATAATAATAATAATAGTAACCCCACATCTGAGTATTGAGATGGAGTTGATTACTTAATCCCCCACTCACCACATAAATGAAGGGCTAGGGACATGAACATAGGCACTGTGTATGTCCTCATCCTACAGGGTAGGAGAAGTTGGGGGACGGCCACTGGGTTCTTTCTTGTAACCTTTCTAGTGTTTACTGACACATTATTTACATGGAATTTGTTTAGAATGTAAAATGGGATGTAAATGTGTTTTACACGGGGAAGGAAACTCGGATGCTTCGTAAACAGAATGAAACAGAGAACGTTTGGGACAACTCAGGCATTCATGAAGTGTGATTTTACATGAAAGCAGCAGCTTGGGTGACACTGGATCAAAAAGAATGAAACCAACAGGGTTCCAGAATGCTGCATCTCTCCATAGGAGGCAGAAATATCCTTTATGTTGTATTCCATATTTTGAAAGCAAAACATCCTAAAAATAGTAATTAGTAATAAATCGTAATTTCCATTTAAAAAGCAATGCGGCTGAAATACATTAGCAATATGTTGTGTGTACTGAAACAATTGCTGCATATACTTAAAGTTTCTCGCAATTGTTGGGCTTTTCCCAAATGAAAACCAATATATGTTTTTAGAGTTTTTCCTGTGATTTTAATCCCTTCATATTTTCCTCCTAAAAAGTACAAACATTGCAGGCATGCTAGATCAACAAATGGCCACTAGATGGCAACCTCTGTACACGGAGAACAGCCGCATCTTACCTAGTGTCCAGGCAAAATAGTACTTTGGTCTTGCAGCCATCAGGGACAAGTAGAGATAAATGATTCTCGTGGACACAGATGAGGTTTGCTGGAATTGCTCATCTATGTTATATTCAACGGGTAATATCCGCGTGGCGGTCATGTAAAAAGCTAAGGACACAGCACAGACAGTCAGCTTGTGCACCACAACAGTCTGCGAAGAGAGGGACAAAAAGCGGACAGCATAAAATATGCCTGTGCTATCCTCGCGGAAAAGCTATGCACTATGACAGAGATGCACGGGTGACAAGTGCTTACAGGAGCCAGTATACATGTCAGAGATAATCTTACAAAGAAAAAAACATCTCATCGCCCCTTCCAGGTATTTCCTTCTCTCTTCCCTGCTGCCTTTTCATGGTTTTCTGTACCTAAACAGTACCTTTTCTGCTAAAACCAGATCCTGCCACTGTTGCAGAAGAAGGTAGCAGACATACGTGCCCCAGATTCCCAATACTGGATGCACCGTGTGACACAGGTGAGTGGGCTACTAGCCCACTGTGAGCCACATGTCACTGCATAATGCCTAGTGGCCCACGTCAGGACCCTGATGTTCCTCCAGCATGTTTGCTGTGTATGAGCGCATAACAGTGTTCTACAGACCTAAAACGGCACAATAATACCAACAGAAATAGAAGAAATTGTGTCTATAGCAAGACATTTCCTTGTTACACATGAAAACAGCCCAGTGACCCCAGACTTTTAAACGGTAATGTAATCGCTTTGCCAGCACTGTTGGCTCTGATATGTTTTGTAGATATGATCCATGTCATCTCATGTGCCGCACAAACACGGCTAACAGCTGGTCTGTGCCCTGGCCTAACGCACGCCTGGGAGCATGGCGTAATACTGATTATCTGCTCCATGATAAGAGCTGTCATAATGACGAGTGCTATAATCTGCAGATCATGCAATTCCCTCCACACAAATAGTTCAGTTTGTAATGTGACACTGGTGCATCATGTCACGCTATGCATTTAACCTCCTTAATCGCCAAAATGGTCTGCAATGTATGGGTAAACATATGGACAAACTCCATCCATGTCAACACTTTTTTCTTATATTCGTTACAACAAAATAAGTTAAATTAAATTGTCTGTGGGTCAGGGAGTCCTCGCTTAAAGCCCCGTGTCCCCTGTGGGTTGTATGTCCATATTACCCAGAACCAGCCGTAGTGCACCCCACGTTAACAATGGTGATAACGCACTAGAAAATCCAGGAGGTGACACATCACATCAGGTATAAATGATCATGCTATAAAGATCTTGATTTACGTGTCATTGGGTATGATTTTAAAAGTAGAGAATATACTTATGAACTTAAGTGCAACAACTATGTATCAACAAACATGGTTACCAATGCACTAAAATAGACAAATAGTACACAAAGTGTATGCCTAGCATGCAAACTAACCAACTTTGTGTTTGCTTTACACACGGTGACCATTAACTAAACGGAACACGGAACACAGCGACCATATCAGGATAAAAACATTAGCTTAAATTTGTAAAAGCAAACTAAATATCCGCATTGCACAGGACCGAAACAAGAAGGAATGATAATAGGTGTCTGTCGTACAGATCTCTAACTAAAGAGCCTTCCGCTACACTCAGGGGTAACTGAGGATTGCATTTAAAAAAAACTCAGCTAAAACTGCATCTGGGTTCAGAAATGTTACTTGGAATGTGCCATGTAACCATAAAGAAAATCTCTTATTATTCCAGACTGTTTATGGTTGGGTTGTACTTTACAATAGCACATTACCAGGGATATACGTTATAGCACGACCAAAGGACATTAAGGAATTCAAGAAAGCTTGGGCTGTGCATAAAGCGTTAATAAAGTTAAAATGAGATTGCTGATTGTTGGAAAGAAGCATCGAAAACTGTTAAGATCTGTGAAGGTATGGGTACCACCAATCAGGGTGGGAAATTCACTCACTCAATGAACGGGCTAAACAGGCAGTTTAGAGGGCAGAGGCAGGCTGTTTAAGGGCCAGAAGTGGCACAGGCAGGATGTTTAAGGGGCAGAACTGGCACATGCAGGCTGTTTATAAAGGGCAGAGGTGGCACTGGCTGGCTATTTAGGGGCAGAGATGTCACAGGCTTTGGGGCACTAACAAGTTGCTTGGGGGCAACATGGCACAGACAAGTGGGGGAATAGATGGCACAAACAAGCTGTTTGGGTGCAAAGCTGACACAGGCAAGCTGTTTGGGATATGTTGCTTGTGAAGTGTGGGTACCTCGGGGAATTTTGGCCCCTGGTGTGGTGTCTGGGCACATGAGTTTTTAGGGCTGCTTTTCCTTACCAGTCCGACGCTGTCTTGGACCTGACCCCAAGCCCCCCCGGATGAATGGATTTAGTGCAATAATGACATATTATCATTCCTCTCAAGGGTGCGCTGTGTGTGAACAGCGAGAACATGCCTTCCTGTACAAAACATGCTTGTCCCGGCATGTTTACTTCAAACAATACAGTACATGATAGAAAAGGCAATACACCTCTAACTGGAACACAAGAACCAACGTATAGATCTGCAGGACACACTGATAACGGAAGCTGGCCAAGCAGAATAAACGATATGCTTGGCAGCTCATAATCAGCCTCGTCTAGATTTTCAACCAACAGAAAGACCTGCAATTATTGTGGGCGAGAGCGGAGAAGAATGCAATGCGTTCCTCCAGGAGGTTTCTGGAGATTGCCAGATTGCAGAATGCCTTCCACATGGGTCTCCACGCCATCTATTCAACCCACTTCCAACAGCTATAATCAAGCAGTCACCAGGGTTAGTTCCGTCATATGACAATAACGATTCGACTTTATATGCCATAGCATGTAGCATCCATTTTACAAGCAATGCAATGGCCAAAAGACGTTATATGAAACAGAAAGTCTTACGTTTGGTGATGGTTCTTTTTGTTCATACTTTGTGTCTTCTTTACCATTGATCTCTGACTGCTTCAGCTGATATGATTGTCCTTCAATGAAATTAATATAGTCTTTATAAGAGCATAAAGGGCCTGCCAAGATTCCCATGAAATTACAGTTGTAGCTTAGATATTCCAGCAGGCTTGGCATGCGTCTGTAATTCAGATAAGCAACAGGTGAGATGTTCAGCTCTGACAAGACACAAAACCAAACAAGACATAATGAAGGCACATTTAAGAAAAAGCTACCCTAGAACTGAATATAAAATCAGTGTTTGCCGAGATCTTTTCATAATGTACTCTGGGGAGCTTTTTTTGGCAATGTCCTTCCCAGGCCAGATGGAATAGAACTATATCCGCGCCTGTTATTATTATGGAGAATTTAGGAATAAAGGTATTTGATTTCACATGCGCTCATCGCATGCACTTTAAAGCATATTACAGCTGAGTGTCAGCTTTAAATTATCATTTCTCCTGCAAATACATGAAGAGATCCTGGAGGACTTCTGCAGAATGCTCCCCTATGCATCTGCCTTCTTCCTCACCACCTGGCATCTAGGCCAAAATGCCCATGTGCTATACCCGCCACCGGTCAGCCCCAGTGCTGGCATTCGCGAGACTCCCCCACGCTTAAAAGTGTTCCGATTGATTTCAATGGGAGTGCGTTCCTGCCACTGAATGCAATTATTTTGCATTTATATAGAACCAGCAGCTTCTGCAGCATTGTATAAATGGTTATCCAGACAATAACAACATGGGTTAACATCTCTATTTACAACAGAAATTACTGCAGGCGTGTAATGAAATAGCTAATATTCCCAGGAGGCCGCTAACCGCACAAAGAAACATATCATCAACTGCAAATATATTTTTTATTCTAATTCTTTTGCTCAGTGGTGCCATTTTTTTGTGCCGTTAAAGGCATGAATGTTCGTGACGGACATTCCCACCTTGGCGTAATTACCTAATTCTTCTTATTGTTTGTTCTTCTGCCTCTTAAGCCCCAGTAGCAACAAGACATGTCCTAACCAAAGCTGTTACACTACTTTGTAAAATAAAAACACATTCATAAAGGACAATGTACATCATGTTAGCAAAAGGATGTTCAAGGAGTGCTGGGGTTCCATTTTTGTAAAATGTATAGATCAAGCCTTGGAAGATGTCTTCAGCCCATACCTACACCTAACATACAATGCCAAGCAGATCATCGAGGCTCGGCCTCATACTGGGCTCCCCCCTCTGCCGTCCAGCACTCATTGTTTTATGGAGATCTGTGCAATAAGGCAGCTCACACTATAGGACCACAGCTCGGAATAAGAGAAAATCACTGGAAAGCATAGGAAATATTAACATGGATCATCCAATCAAACGGTTCAGCAGCTCCAGCGTACAAGAAAAACGAAGCAAGCTCTTACCTTACAGCTAAGCTTCGCTGGGATGGCGTCAGCTCCTCTTCCTTACAGAAAATCCCTGAAGGAAGAAAAATAAAATGCAAAAAATACAGTGAATGTAGGGTACAGGCATCCAAAGTACCTAACCGAGGGCATTTAAGAACTGCAGGTAGAGCCTATGGGCCACTCTTTCAGGTGTCTGTGTACAACAGGAGATAAGGGCGATCTGGCCATACAGACCATGGTGATTATTAACTCCTTTGTCACCATGGCTTTTACTCCTCTTAGTTAATGAAGCTTTTTTGACATTTTTACCATATCTTTGTTCAACCATGAAAGCGCCTGAGTTTAAGGCAAAATGAATGATTAGGAGAGGACTTCCCTGGAAGTGGAGGCACATATAGAAGATGGCTATAAATTGCACCAAAGGGGAACAGCGTGTCATACACTTTTTGTGGGCAGAAGGTGTGCCGGGAGCACAAATTCATCTTTGCATGTGTGCTCAGTCGATAAGGTCGCAGGAAAGCTGAATGTGAGTGTTGGATCTGTCTCTGCCCTGATTCGTGACAGCCTTAAGTTCAGTAATACAGAGGAGCATTAGCGCAAGTGCTTAGTTGTTTGTTCCCGACACATGGCCCATTATTGTGAAGAAGGTCATGATTTTCTGCAGAAGATAGTCACTGGTGATGAAACGTGGATTCACCATAACAAGCCCGACAGCCAGCGGCAGAGTATGCAGTGGCTGCACGTTGAGCCCAAAAACTTTTTTTGCTGATGGCATTAAAAAGTTGGTACGAGGTTGGAGAAAATTGCTTCGCAAAGGAAGGCTACTATGTAGAAAAGTGATGTCATTTTTAAAAAAAATAAATAGAGTTAAAAAAAAAAGTGAGGAGACTTTCTGAACGTCCCTCGTACAAATCGCCAAATTTACAAAAAAAAGACAACTATTTTACATATACATGGAATAGCTATCCCTTCCCTCTAAATTCATGCCATGTCCAAGATGAACCCGTTACCCCTCCATAGCGCGGGATTTGTGAAGTCTCTCCTGGATGGTGCTCATTGCTATCATGCGTTTCTGTTCGTTCAATTTCATGGATTCACTGGGGTTAATATTTGAACTGGATTTCCACCAAACCCCAGTGGAGAGCAGCATGGGCCCAGATCCCAATCTTCGCTCAGGCTTCCAATTTACAGAATGTAAAACAATTCATATCATCTCTAGGGAGAAGCAGATTTATTCGCAATTTATATCACCTTTCAAATGCATCTTCTAAAGATCGCACTTATTATGTTTGGTTATTATATTTTCGGAAAGGGGTTGGACATTTTGGATTTGTAATGCTGGAACTCAAGGCCACTAAGATCCTAGAGGTGCCCTAAGAAGCAGAATAATTAGTATCTTAGTTAATGGCAATAAATGATCTTCACACGCAGGACAGTCCATTGGGTTTGTTGCTAAAAGTGGGGGACTGTTACGTTTGTATACAAAAAGTAACACAACAGTTACGCCCATATTGTGTTCTGTGTAGTTATTTTATGTAAACACCATCTTAAAATAATAGAAATGTTATCATTACCATCATCTACATTAACAGAGTTTATTCACTAAAGGGAGAGTTGTGAGCAGCGTTTGCTGGAAGGCTGTTCATTAAGAAGGGTCAACACCGGCAGGTTTCTCAACCTAGAAGGGTTAAGCTGGCCCTGTAAAATGTGTAATTCAATGGGTAAGGAGGCTGAGGAAATTTCATTGATTGAACTACACATTATACAGGGCTGGCCAAGCTCTTCTTGCAGCAGAAGCTCACTGGGGTTGGACCTTCATAATGTATAGTGAAACCCCAATAAACCCCAGCTTCTCACAGCCACCAACCGTGAGCATATTAGCAGAAGAAATGCTAGAGGTTAATACAGCGGATTTAAACATGCATGGATACGGCCTTACTGAATATAAAGCAAGACTGAGGAACAAATAGAGTTTGAGGGGTTGCAGCAAGCAGAAAGATAGACATAATAGACGGGCCGAGTGGCTCAGGTTTCAATGCCGAGAGTCCTTGGAGGTGGCGGCACTAGCAGCCGAGAGGTTAACAAAGAGTGGAGTGGAGCCAGAGCGTTGGTACATAAGTGAAGCCTTTAAAGCTGATACGAATGACATTTGACACGACCTCCATAGCTACTGAACACCAGACATGCACAAGGTGTTTATCATACCACTGGATTCTCTTTCTGCAAAACCGCACCTTGTGCTTTCCACTCCATTATACAATCAGACAATTACCAGCTGCACACAAACGCCAACGATACGCTCTGAAACCCCGCCATTTAGATCCAGAACATGATCGTTTGATCTTATGTCCTGTTTACCCATTGTACAGCGCTGCGGAATATGATGGCGCTATATAAAACAATAATTAATAACATACAATGGTAATGAGAATGGAAATGATCTCTGCTGAGGCAAAGCAGTGCAATGTTTCTGCCGCGTTCTATACAGACGTCCTGTCAAATGTCACACGGAAATGGGAGATTTATACATAGTAACATCGTCCCGCTGCCAGCTGGGCTACGAAATAAGTATCTTTGTTCTTCCTAGTATACTGCTCACTGCTGAATACGAATAATCCCCGCCAAACATAAGATCTAATACATGACTAAATCACATCGTACGGTATTGCGTAATACAGTCACAAAACACATGATTTCTGGAACACGTAGGGAACTGAAAGTTTTTTTATTGTGCAAATGGAAAAAATCTGATCAAAATAGAGCTGATTTGAAGAAACACTATAAGAAGCAGATTCTGTTCCAGCCGTCTAAAGCTGTATGTCACTCGTCCCCCAGAGCAAAGAAATATTTGTTTGTGACACCCCTAATACATGTATTTTCATTCATTTTGCTTTCTTGTTTTTTTTTTATATTTTTTTACTTTGTTTTCTGTTTTTGGTTTTGTTACTGGTGCAAGACTCATCTGGAGGCACTGGGCAATCTAGATGAATAGATGAGTACTATGTGATGATTCAGTTCTGATTAACTTGACCTGTAAACCCTCTTAATAATCAATCCATAAACAGTGTTTATAAACCAAGAAACAAATTGTATAACAATAGTGTAGTTCTACATAAAGGGTGTGACAATGTAAGCACCAGGAGGGGATCAGCTTGGATTTTGTGCAAGGGTCCTCTACAAGTCATTACATGGGTCCCTCGGGTGGAGGAACTGGAGAGCAGGGTGGGACAGTGCTCCATTCCCCGTCACTGTAAAACGGCCAAGACAGATTTTGACTATCCACTCCATTCATGATGACCACAACAGGTGCAGGACACGGACATGTAAGCCCTCTAAAGCCTTCCAGTCGAGGAGACTGCTGAGAGGAGAATACGTTCCTCTGTGCTTCCAGGGCAAGAAGAATCCCGAGCCAAGTGTGGCATTGCCTGCCTGGACCCGTGTGCACTTCTGGAGGAGGGTTTCCAGCTGGGTCTAGCAGGGAGGCTGAAGTCAGTGGATATTTAGGCTGGGCAACCTGAGCCAGAGAGGGCTGCAATGAGAGCTTTTATTGTATTACTTTGTTCTGGAGTATTTGCGCATTTGCAAATAAAAGCCACAGTTTGCTGGAAATATGTTGTTCCTGAGCCTTATTGCCCTAGAGGAATTTAAGGTCTGAAATCTGACTTCTCGGTTAAGCTTCCCTCAGCTAAAGGAGGTTTTGTCACACGAGATATAATTTTAAAACACAGGCACATTATTTAGGTCAGAGGTCAAAATCTAAAGTTTGTCTTACCATCCCGAACCTCAAAGGCCAAACTTGTTATTTTCTGCGTCATTATCATCATTGGCCTTGATTTAAAAGGAAACAAAAAGTATAATCAGTGTTTTTAAAAAATAAATACAAAAAAAATCATATCTTAATATAAACTAACAGACTGGGATATAGCCACAGATCGGAATCGCTATATATCATGGCTAAGAGCACTATACATTTCTAAACATATGCGATTTGTTGTGGAATTCTATGTTGTCAAAATTGACGTTAAAAGCATTTTTTTGTTATTCTGAAATGATAAGACCAAGGAAACTAACTGTGCCTTTGTGCCTTTTTAACTGTATAAAGACAGCAAAAAATAAAGGCAAGGAACAGCGCTGCGGAATATGATGGCGCTATATAAAACAATAAATAATAATAATAACAGATTACAGGGACGGATGAAATGTAAGCTCACACGAGCAGGGCCCTCTTCTTCTCTACCATTGGTTCTCAATGTGTGTTAATGTTATTGTCAATTAGGAATATTGTCATTTTTGTAATATCTCTACGGAATCTGTTGGCGCTTTATAAATGTAACGTAATCTGTAATGTGAAACGCGCTGCTGCTCAATCTCTCTCGTTAACAGGTCCATTTAAATTTAGCTGCCACAGACCTCTGTACGGTCTCTATATATATCTCTGGTGCTGTATGATGCAATAGGATATGATGTCATGTCCCAGTACTCTATATAAAGAAGACTTCCTGGGCGATGAACAGGAGGAAAGTTTGGGCATTGTGTGCGCATAGGCAATAGACCTGACTGCTAGGAGATGGGAAACTAGATGAACGCTGTTTTTAATTGGAACATAGTTCATATCGCTTGACTGATCTCTGAGACCATAATATCTCTATGACTACCCTTTTTCATGTACTTACCCAGAAAAGTCTGCCGAATACTGTCCATAGTCAAAAATATAAACTCTTGCTATTTGGCACAATGTGAGGTATCCCAAAGCAAACACAAAGCAATACCTAAAAAAGAAAGAAGTAACATGTTAATTAAACTAGCGTCAGTAATGTATTCTTGAACATTTCCAGAGCTCCTCATCCAATCATAGAAAATGTAAAATAGTAAAGATTTCCCGGCATGAGACCCCTAACACAGGAACATTCTGAAGGCATTTCACTTTCAAATGAGCTTGTTATATTTCCATCAAATCATTCTGAAGTACATTAGTCATCAGCATGTTTTCCAGAAAACAAAATGCCTATTTATTTAGTGCACGTGCAATCCTGTAAGAGACTTCAATCAGCATCCTTTTAAAATTAAGAATTATGGGCAATTTGAAAATTCAAAGAGGCCCACAGGAGCAGCAGAAGGAGAGGGGGAACATTAGGCTGGTTAGGGTGGGTTAGGGTATGTCTACTATACGTAGAGAGCAGAAAAAAGTGTAGCAAAAAAGCTTTTAGTTCATTCTGTAACCCCCTGCTGTCAGAGTGGTTTGGTCTGCTCTCTACCCCTAGTTGGTCTCTTCCCCTTCACGCTGGCAGCTGCTCCTTCACAGGCACAGAGTCCCCGCCTGGGCAGAGACGCAGTTTGCATGCCGCAGAAGCAAGGTAGTTTATTTCAAACATGTATTACAGCTAATACTCTAGCTGTTGAGACTACATTTCCCATGAATCTCAGTGAGCACTCAACAACGGGAGCGGCAAAGGTTAACTTTTACATCATTATGGAGAAGGGGGGAAGATAGGGAGGATATTTTACACCCCGCTGGAAAAAAAAACCTGTGGATGCTCTAAAACCAGAGGAATATTCAGCAAAATAGCAGCCATTGGGAAAGCCAACAGGGTTTGGTTGATAAACAGTAAGCAAACCAAAACTGGCTGAGAACAAAGTGACAAGTCAAGCATGAAGACACCGTGTACTTGGAATAAAATCAAGCCTTTCACATGCTTATCTTTTTTCACCCCCTCACTAAGGTTTTTTGATTGACAGTAAGCTTGATATGATGGCTCTCAATCCCATAACTAACGCATGGCAGACTTTGTGTAATTCGCTTCTAGCTCGCCATTATAATCAAGTAAAGAGTTGGGCCAGAATGTTGTCCATTGCTAGACTTCACCCATCACCGGCTTGTCCGAGGAGAGTTAAATCCAATCCAACACATTTTCAGATAGCTTTCCCATGACCACAACACTGACTAGATAATTCACATCTATACAACCGAGTCAATGATTATCATCAGCAGCTTGTTCCAATCAAACGTTAAATAAAAAAAAAGCACAGATCTATTTGTCTCTATTTATTATTCCAAACATCTGGGCCGTGGAAAAAGTCCAAGAAATCTATCTCAGAAAGATCCAATTTTTACCATAAGTCTGGGAGAGCATAAAAAAGAGAAGGTCAGATTTCTGCTTGGCTGACCAATTTCTTAAATCATGCCACTCCATAAACAAAATCCAACTTTTATTTTGCAGGGAAACACGAAAAAAGGATAAAGTGCTGCTGGCAGCAGAAATCCCTCACTTCTGGCTGATCCTCAAACTGACATGAACTCTTTGAGTGCTGAGCATGCGTTGATCAGCCCCACAAGGAGAGTCAAAAGCAAAATAGAGCTGTGTATATATATATATATATATATATATATATATATATTCATATCGCATGTCCCTTAGATGGAGGACCGGGGTAGGGATAGTATTACACATTCAGCTCAGTAACCAACAGCAGAGACAATAAATACATCAATCATTCCTTATGATGTCACAACTCCATTTGCTGATATATTGCCATTACTAATGACTAATGCCGTTTTGGGTATGTTTGAAATACTGCATTAAGAGGCTACTTTATAAAAAGATATAAGGATTTAGGTAAAACTATCTTGATCTGGTTTTCACCAGCTCCCAGAATTTCTCTGGCGGCTTTAAGTCTTAAAGCAGGAAAAATGGGCGGACTGGATGGGCCAAATACGTCGTCAAATTCAGCTTCTATGTCAAACCTTACCCTACTATTACCGTTATCCTGTGGACTACATGGACAGGGTGTGAAAACTGACACTCCGCACACCACAGACACAGATAAACACAAAAATCTACAATAAACTGGATGTCAAACTGGTTAAAAGGCAGGGTGTAGGTTGTACTAGTAGGGTGTAGAAAGTATCTATCTGGCTCAGTCTAGATTCACAGAACAGAATTGCATAGAGAAAGGTGTACAGGAACACTAAATGCTGCCTTAAGCCCTTGTTACTGAAGATAGACACCCTAGTGGCCTTATGAGGAATTGCAAGTAAAACACATGAAAAACATCAGTTAGTGGTCTAAAGTTCGGCCTCCCTTACAACCCCTATAACAGATAAATATATAAATGTACAAGATTCGAAAACAGAAATGAGTATCAACACCAAGCTTGCGATGCTTATAGGTAGTTTGCTAGTTATGTCCTTTAGACTAGTTCTTCTCAAACTATAGTGGATAAACCATCCAAGGAGTTTATTTACTAGAAAGTTTAGGCTTAAATATAACAATTATAACTGGGCGTTTTTATATTATTTTATTATTGGTCTCAACATATATATATATAAAAAGAAAGCTAGAACTTTCAGAAACCCTGCTTTAGAATATGTGTAATGCCTTAATATGTGTGTTGTGTCTGGCCATAGCACGCATCAATGAATATGCTGAAAATCAACCATTTGGAATAATAATAATAAAAATAAATAAGCAAGTCTATCTGTCCTCTGCGTGAAAGAATACTGATCAGAAAAGCCAATTGTTAGTAAATGTGTGTCAGTTACTGGTATCTGGGTGATGGACCTTTACATTCAGAACCAGCAGGACCTTAGGTAGTGCCTGAATTACTGTATATATTACACATCAGATGGCCAAATAAATAATAATAATAACGTATGTGTCCTAAGACATCTTAGCCAGGATCCTACATGCAATTTAGGGATATTCACAGAGAAGCCAAAGGATTAACAAACAAAACAAAAATAAATAAAATGTCAACCAAGGAACTGATATGATGTCAGCTTCATATTGTTAAATATTTTCATTCCAATTTTTTTTCCCCAAAACTCCCGGGTTTCACAAAATTGTTTAGTCGAGAAATGGCAGTATGTGGCATACTAAAGGTTAAAGGGAACAAAAAATGATTTCTCAGCTGCTGTAACCGTGGAATTCATCCGCTGGAGACACCATTATCACAAAGAGCCTTTTGTAAAGCAGTGTATGAAAAATGCTTCATCGAGCTCTTCAATAATACTCTGTGTTATGGACGGAGCAGCTGGCGACATTATAACACAGCCTGGTGCACCCCACCCTATCTCCAAACTCTTCCGGGGGGGGGACGATGATGCAATACTTTAACTGTATTATAGCTATCTAATGATTAACCGAGATACCAGCGTACGTTCATACAGTACAAAGAGCACGAGAGGACGGGAAACGGTCTTATCCTCTAACCATCAAACACAGACAGAAACCGTGAACTTCTTAGAAGACCAGAAGAAATTTGTCCCAAAGAGTCCCAAACAGAGCCCAGGGGAGATCTCAGTCTGCATGTCAGGGTTTTCACTCATATTAAGGGTTAACTTGGCACTTTTTGATACAGAAACTCATAAGCTCTGGTTAGAATGACCTTCAGAGCAAAGTGCAGGAACCTTATACCATCTCCAGTTTTTCTTCTATATGTAGTCCCCATGGAAGTCAGCCTCTTGTAGGTGCCGTGGGGTATTGGTGACATTTGCTGAGCACTTCCACTCTCAGTATCCTCAGGTTTGTGTGATTTTACCTGCATTGCATACAATATGCCCACGAACCAGAGGTTAAAAAAGGAAAGCAAACCAAGTGTAAATTTAGCAGTGCGATAATGTGTTAGCAGCATGACAGCGACTTGTGAGAAACAAAATGCAAGGATCGCGTGTCATTTTAACATAAGTCAAGATGATTTGAATGTACACTTGTCAAAGGCTTCAAGATGCCATGGAAACCAGGCTGATTAGAACGGAGAGCTAAATTCAATAAAGCCAAGCGACACGAATGTCACACACAGACGCATGCCGGGCATTACAAAAGCTGCATGTTTTCTTTGAATCCCATCCTTCATAATAAGGACATAGAACGCATCGATCAGGTACATTCCAGGGGTAATACACGGAGTATACGGTGACTTCAGGACAGAGAGTCACAGTCACAGTAACACCGCAGACTCTGGTCTAGGCACAGAAACCGGATCTTGGAGTCTGACCTGTTACACCAGGGAACCAACAAGCAAGGACAACTACAGCTCCAATGATGTATCAAATATTAAGTCAGCTTTTGTCGCAGAGACAGACAACCAACAAGCAAATCCACTGCTACTCCGGTCTTCACAAGGCACTAATAAATTAGTTATTCGCACCAGTCGAGGTTCCTGGACCATGCAGGCCCCTCAATGAGGATAGAACTAGCTAATCAAAACCAATGTGCTCATACATAAAGGAGACGGCACGGCCCTATAACATTTATATGAACAGATTGGTAGGTTACGGATTCTGGAAAACAGTGTAGCTTTCCTTATAACTGGCCTTTCTGGGCTGTAGTGGCCATGCGTGTCCTAATGTTCTATTTCAGTAATGGAAACCAGACATAGACCCATATAGACGAGAAGGTTCAATCATGTCTTTTTTGATAATGGGACCCTTGGTAATAATTAGCTGTTTCCTCTCAGTCCCTCCATTTCAAGACCCTTCTTCTCAGCATTTCTTGATATTCTTTAACAAGTAAAGTTCCCACTAGAAATAAACCAGAAACATATTTGCTGTTGGATGCATAGTTGACCAAAGTGTGTTCCTCTGGGGCTGCTCCATTTGCCTTCTGTAATGACAGCCCTGAGCAGGCCGAGTATGGAAGCTTACACACAGTGCTCGGCAGAGAGTATCAGAATGTTCCTGCGCGAGTTATGGTGGAAGCCTCTCATTCTCACCACCTTCAGCGGTAACGGTAAAGTTGATAAAAACTGGTAGGTTCCTAAAGCAATGCATGTGAAACTCAACTTATTGTTCCAGGGGACAGAAGCTACTACTTTCCACGATTTTACGGTTCTGGGTAAAACTTTGTATCCAGCTCTGCTTCTGTGCCACAGCATGTATCCGGACTACTCGTCCCAGGATATAGACGTTCACTAGGCCAGGCTGCTCCATGTCCTGAGCCTGTGACTTCTATACGATCACGGAGAGAAACAAAACTTTCACAATGCTGTGAATGAGCATTCCGCACTCCCGCCATTTCTGCGTTACCCCACATCACCCCAACCTGCGTCAATTTCTGAAGTCACTTATTATATTCATCATACACAGCCATACATGACGTAACACTGGAATTACCCCCACCGCTCCAATGTGCTATCTATATATCCTCCTAAATATTTGTATAGTGGTCCCCCAATGTATATTTGGACAGTGATAGATGAATATGGTTTTTGGAAGAAACATATGATCAAAAAAGGCTTTGATGTCTTCGTCTGCAA
This sequence comes from Spea bombifrons, assembly GCF_027358695.1. NCBI lineage: Eukaryota > Metazoa > Chordata > Amphibia > Anura > Pelobatidae > Spea > Spea bombifrons. Next base: position 108,421,795 of record NC_071089.1, read on the forward strand.
TCTTCCGATTTATTGCAGACTACAAAGAAGTTTATACGGTGTGGGTGATGCTCTTTTTTTTTTTTACAAGGTGACTTAGAAAAGCCAGATGGATGATCACTGTTGCCTTCTTTGGTAAAACCTTCTCATTTATTATACTTAGAAAAATGCAAATGAAAATAAATGGAATAGTAACAAAATGTTCGTGAGGTGCAAATAGCTTTAGTATAATCATATACAGTGTGCAGGGTTGCTTCCAATAGTCTTTCTATAGCATTACGAGAAGCTTTCATAGTTTTCCGGAGGTCAAATGACTAAAAGTTTTGCTCGGCGTGAACTGCATTGATTTCATGTCAAGCCCAGCTTTAATGTTTCACAGAGCAATAGATTCTGGCAAGTGACGAATGCCATTTTTCTGGACACACCATGGCTCTATAGTCTCTGTAGTCAGACTCAGATCAAGAACAAAAAAATGCCTTCAAACGCACTCAAAGCAAGTAGGAGAACAGATAGGAGAAGTGGTATTGAAGGTATGCGGTACTTACAGCTCCATATAGCGCTAAACCTATATGCCGCTCTCCTTCATAAAGACCTACTAACATGTCAAGGAAAATAATGATTCCTCTCAAGTCAAAGCTGGAATTCAAGAGCAACGTGCTCTAGACTGCTATCTACTGATATGGCGTGCGAACTCATGATAAGAAACCATAACAGGCCACAATAATATGATCTTCTAGGGGTTGTGGCGCCAAACAAAGTTAAAGTGCAGCACACTCTGCGTGGTCTCCACATCTCAGTATAGGATCAATGACATCACGCAGTCACTCCGACCACATCTCAGTATAGGATCAATGACATCACACAGTCACTCAGATCACAGTATAGGATCAATGACATCACGCAGTCACTCTGACCACATCTCAGTATAGGATCAATGACATCACGCAGTCACTCCAAACACATCTCAGTATAGGATCAATGACATCACGCAGTCACTCCGAACACATCTCAGTATAGGATCAATGACATCACGCAATCACTCCGAACACATCTCAGTATAGGATCAATGACATCATGCAGTCACTCCGAACACATCTCAGTATAGGATCAATGACATCACACAGTCACTCCGAACACATCGCAGTATAGGATCAATGACATCACACAGTCACTCCGAACACATCTCAGTATAGGATCAATGACATCACGCAATCACTCCGAACACATCTCAGTATAGGATCAATGACATCATGCAGTCACTCCGAACACATCTCAGTATAGGATCAATGACATCACACAGTCACTCCGAACACATCGCAGTATAGGATCAATGACATCACACAGTCACTCCGAACGCATCTAAGATCAATAACTAACATCAGGGCAGGACTAGCGATGACAAAGCAGCCCCTTCACTTTACAGAAGGATTCTTGTGTTGTCTTCACTGAGAGATCCGGGGGAACTTTGCATAACATCCTCTAGCAATAGAAGCCAAATCTGGAAAATGCAAATCTCAATAACTTTACATAAGAACATCCAATAAAGATACTAACGATGGCAAGTGATTCTCAGTGCTTTAAGGCTATTGTCTTTCAATGTCTTCTGCAGCGCATATGGGGAAAAATATCAAGACAGACTTATTAATGGGTACAATGCAAGAAATCATGTTCAACATAACCTTTATTTGGTGAGCAATGCCCCTAAAGGCTAAATACCTCTTATTATTCAAAAAAAAAGTAATGTTTCCAAGCTGGAATAACGTTTCAGACACAAATATTTGCTGTGTCTGGTAGATTTTTTTCACAGTTAATAATTAACCCCTCAGGTTGGTGAGTTCAGTGCCAATGTTTAGCAAACGAGTCCTTGGGGTATGTTGGATTTGTCAGGATTTAAAAGGGATCTGTCTTCAAAAGTGTAGACCAGTGTTCTTTAGGAGATGTTAAAGTAACTTGTTTTTATACCGGTTCGAAAGGCGTACGTTTGTTATTGTGTGTGATTTAAAATGACTCCACTGATTGTAACAGCGCTACGGAGTCTGCTGCCGCTATATAAATAAGTGTAATGTAATAACGTCTTTAGGATGGGTTTAATACAAAGAAGGCATAAATATTAGCGAGATCCACTATGCCTGAACCTAATTTGCAAGTGGGTTACAGCGAATCCAAAAGAGACAAGCAATGGATAGAAATGGTGGCATTACAAAGTGTGGGGTAAAGCGAAAGCCACATCCAGCGGATCAGGTTCTAGAACACGTGGCACTTGAAGCAGGTGCTAATCCAGCCTATTGGAAATTCTGTCTCCGCGAAACGTGATTATACAGAATACTGGGATCTACCCGCTGTAATGTATCTGCAATACGCAGGGCGTAGAATCTATAAAATAAACATAAACATATAAAGCAAACCAAGCCAAAGGTTTCCATATATAACAACCACAGCGCGAGAATGTTTTGGAAGCTCTCAGTTTCATGTACATCCTTGACAGAAGAACACAGAGTATGTTACGGTATTTTGGTACAAAAACACAAAACAAATGGGATTTATCATTATTCGAAAATACAAAACCTGGTACAGGAGCCTTCAACGTTACCAACCTAGACACAGGAATAATACACGGCACAGGGACAATATAATGAGGAACATTATAAAAGCAAAGCAAGAATAAAAAAAGGAACAAACTATTTAAAGATGATCAAGGTGGAGTATAATAAAATAGATGGCGCTTTTCAAAAGTTTGTGTCACTTGGGTTCAAAAGCTATATTTGTCCATTGAAATAACATGAAATGGATCAGAAATACAGAGCAGACGGGGTTAATGTTGTAAATGACTATTGTGGCTGAGTTGTAGTAGAATATCTTCATAGACGCACAGAGGCCCTCTATCACTCCCATCACTCCTGTGTTCCAATGGCACTTTGTGTTCGCTAATCCAAGGTTAAGTTTAAAAGGCTAATTGATCGTTAGAAAACTCTTTTGCAATTATGTTTTTTAATGATAACAGCTAGGCCACCCCAAACCTTTTGAACGGTAACGTGGATGGATAGATAGATAGATGGATAGATAGATAGATAGATAGATAGATAGATAGATAGATGGATAGATAGATAGATAGATAGATAGATAGATAGATAGATAGATAGATAGATAGATAGATAGATGGATGGATAGATGGATGGATAGATAGATATCCACTATTCTACAAGGTTTTCTAGAAGATTATACTGTCCCTTTAAAACAAATCGCTCCTAATCATTTATCTGGACTGAGGTTCCTTTTCCGTGCGCTCTTTTCCTGTGACACCGCGTGGTTGCTTTGCTGCGGCTTTCTGATCTCATACAATTTGTTTACAGAATAAATAAACAGCATGTTGGCTGGAATACCAATGACCTTTCAATCAATGTGGTGTTGCCTGCCTAATTGCTGCGGCACACACCCAGCTGTTTCATATACTTTAATAATACCGGGCTGTGAAGGCTTCATTAACTGTCCATAGGCACTTGCACAATATTTGCATCCAGCTTTTGAAGCAGGCACACTTTCTCTGCATTAATGACACTTGGCTCTATGGCCAAGCTCAACGTGCCATAAACTGTGTTCTTTACTAGTTACGCCTTCATAGGAAATGACATGTGAACACTTTAGATGTTTACACTGTTTTATATTTTTATATCATAGAATCCTTGTTTAACCTCTTTCCTCTTTAGCTCTCTCCCCTTCTCCCTGAGTATTTTCTCCTCTCTTTATCTCTCTCACTCTCTAACTCTCTAACCTCATTATCTCTCTCTTCCTTTATTCTGTTCCCATCTCTCTCCCTCTTCTTTCATCCTTTATTTCCCACAATTCTCTATTTCACCTGCTTTCTACCCATTCCCACCACTCCCTACAAAATCTGTCATGCCCACCTCTCCCCTAAAGTCACAGTGTCCCCACCACTTCATGCTTCACATACTGAAGGGGGCTGATGCTTCTGTTGTGGGCAGGTGCACAGCACCCAGGCACCTAGTGAGTTGATGTTATACTACCCAGTGGTAGTAGTGTATGTGTCAGCATTTGGTGTAAGCATGTGTGTGTATGGTGTTTGCATGTGCATGTTATTGTATGAAGTTAGATGGTGGGCTTGTGTGTGCATAGTGTTAGTGTGAGTGTGTGTCTCAGCCTTTGGTATTAGTGTGTATGTGTATGTTAGTGGATGGTGTCAGAGTGAGTGAGTGTGTCTCAGCATATGGTGCTAGAATGCCAGGGAGGAGCCTAGGGGTAGCGATGAGATGGATACAGATAGTGTGTGTGTGCATGTATGGTTTTAGAGCGAGTGTGTTAGTAAGCCATATAAGTTATAAACTTATCAAATGGATAGACTTTTAGCATATTCCTGCTGGTGGATCAAAAGACGATTATGACCCATGTTCCTTCTACCACTCGATAATACATTCCTCGTAATATCTTATAGTTAAATGATTTACTCTCTGCAGAGTTCAAACTAGCCTGCTTTGTACTTTAAATAACTGGCTTTACCCAGATCAGCCCTAGGCTTTCAGCTGCTTGTAACCAATGAATCTGAAATATTTCAGGGTTAGTCATGCTGTAGCTCCTAAACTTTCACATACAAAGGACAACCTGTGAGAAAGCCTTATCAGATGTCTCTGAGCTATAACATACTGTGTTTGCCAAGTCATAAGCGGAGCAGCTACACCCTGGATCAGCTGTCTGGATACACAGTTACAGCGGCGGCTGTGCATCCAGAGCAAATAACGTTTTTTTCCCAAAATTTTTATGAAGCCAGCTGATATATGGAGATTCAGGAACTTCAAACTGACATATGCACGTACCAGCTGCCTGTCATGTGCTCCATGGCCCACGAGGCATTTACACCTGCCAGCCCAGACCCGGATCTATTGGTTGAGGACAGTTGGATTTGTACATTTCAGGAATGAAGCCTAGCTTAGACACGCAGTTCATGCTCTGTGCTTGGATTTCCCAACACGGTTTACAGCTACGATTTTGGATCACTACATTACCCTTATTCATATAGCGCCAGCAGATGCCGTAGCGCTGTTCCAATCAGTGGAATAATGTAAAGTCACACAATAACTACTTGCTACAAAATGAGAAGATGACCCTGCTTTTGAGGGGCAAAGGTTTAATGGTAACATCAGAAAATATTACTTTACAGAAAGGGTAGTGGACGCATGGAATAGCCTTCCAGCAGAAGTGGTAGATGTTAATACAGTAAAGTCATTTAAGCAAGCATGGGATAGGCATAAGGCCAAGCTAGATATAGGATAAGGGCAAGTACTAAAGGAAAGTACTCGGTGGTTGAGGAAGGGGGTGAAGCAGTAGGAGATGACGGCTTGAATGGGGATGCGTTGGTCGGGTCCGGATGATCTGTTGATGTTGTTCAGATTGCATGATTATGATGATGGCTGATAGTGTTAGGAGGAAGGTTTGTACACTTCTCGAAAAAGGTGGGTTTTCTGAACGAGGGAGAAAGTCTGATGTAGCGAGGAAGGGGATTCCATTGAAGGGATTCAGTACGGGTAAAATTCTGAATACAGGAGTGAGAAGAGGGAATGGCGGTAGAAGAGAGACGCAGGTCATGAGAAGAACGAAGAGGGCGGTTAGTGGTGTATGTGGATAGGAGGGTAGATATATAGGGGGTGCGGAGTTATTAAGGGCTCTATAATTCAGGGTCAGAACACTTGCCAGAGAAGCAACTTTTTGACAAAGTTGTATTAATAATCAGCTCTTTCAGCAAACACTCCCCAAACCACATGATCACACACCAGCTAACTCATGCTCAAATGTATGAAAATCTAAATTAAAAAAAACCATAGAGAAGTATCATACTATGTCTCACACAGACCATATATCAACGAAGCCACAGAAAACACCCTAAAAATTATATTCATACACAGCAGCAAGAAATCAGGTCTAAAGCTAGTAGCCAACAGCAAACTCTACGCCATGGGTGCCATGATTCTGGAGAAAAAGATATATTCCGATCAAAACAGTATTTTACCAGCTTGATACATTTATATTAATTGCTCCTGTGCTGGTGTCATGCACGTTACGTGTATAGAAGAAAAAGGGTTAAACACTTAACATGAGTATTATGCGTTTCTTAATTTCTTAATGGAGGCAATAAAGTTAAACAAGTAAATTATGGCACTGAGCCTCCCGACTTGGCACAAGGTAGGCAGCTGCTGTGCCAACAGCGCCTAATCCAATAACACCCCGGACACTGGATAAAGATAGCAAGGCCGCTTCTTCATCGTGAGAGTCTAATCCAGCAGTTTAAATATCACAGCCTGATCCCGCTGGATTATTAGTTCCACTTGGTTAGAAATAAATGCAGGAGGGACGTGTTACTGTATAGTGTTTAGTGTGTATAGTGTGGGTCCTTGTCCTGCAGAGGATGGATTAACAGTGGAGTTACTTGACCCTTGGTGTAGATCTTACCTTCCAATAATTGATAATGGGGTGGCGGGTATTATTTTGAGCACAATCGTGACAAATGCTATTTATTTTCTCACTGAAAAGGGGATAGAAAATCTTCCAGCATCAGTTTATGATGTTAATTTAAACATACTGTCAGAGTCCTGGTCAGGAGAGTTGAGGCAGGAGGGGTGTTCAGGTAGCTAAGGTAAAAGTACAGGCAAGCATAAGGCAATTAGAATGGTTGAGACAGTCCAGCGGGTCGAGGCAGGCAAGCGGTACGGTAAACAAGCGGAAGGTCTGGGCCGGCAGAGTTCGTGCAGAAGGGGGGTAGCAATCCGAGTTCAGGGCAGGCAGCAGTCAGTAAGGGAAATTCAGTAAATGAGCCAAAGGTCAAAGCCAGGGGAAACAATAAACAGCAGGGAGGCAAGGGGGGAAAACAAATGGAGATTACACAAGGCAAGTACACCACAGCTTGTACAACGAGCAAGCACTGTTGAGTGTGAGAGGCGTGCTTTTATAGTGTTCCTGCATTGGTGAGCTGGTCTCTGGTGTGCAAACACCTCCCCGGGGCCGGTTTACACTATGACGATGAATAGGAGAAGCCTCTCCCCAAATGCCAGTGACCCAGCCCCCTTTCTCTGAGGTCAGTGGGGTTGACACGCCCCCTATGATGGTTCTGGAGGTTTGGCACTCTCCCCGCAGTGGTTTCCAGAGTACCGCACTTGATATACCCGCCACGTGGGCCACACGAACTACGCAAGCATGGGGATGTGGCCTAGCGCAGCGTCGCATAGTAGGCCTAAGGTGCGCGGTGGATCCTGAGGGCCTGGACGGAGTTATGGGACGCCTGAGCTGCTGGTCTGGGGGCCTGACACATACACTGCAGTTTTATATCTATAGTTTCTATGCAAAGCCCTTTCCTAACTCCAGGAACACTTTACCAGATTGTCCATAAAACTTAGATAGATTGAGTGTCACTTAGAAAAGATATTATTTAATGAGCTCCACATTATAAATTACAGATGCATGAGGTGGTAGTATTTCCTAGAACAGTCCTATAAATGCATCAGTGAAACCTCAAAGGATGTGGCTACCCACAAACCCCCACGCGTTTCACCAATTGAGTTTTTATTGACTATAAAACTTAAATTGTATTGAAGATGGATAAAAGGGTCGGGTCTATATTTTCCACATGTATCTTACATATTTTCCTGTTCTCAATTTGCCCTTAGTGTTTCCCTTACAACGCAGTTATACTATCGTCTGGAGTAGTGCAGCCCAGCGCCTGGTGCATGGCGGGTTGGCATATTCAGCGCCTGTTACCATTGTTGAGGATTCTGAAAGACAAAGTATGTATCGCCTGTGATTATTCCGAAGCCCCTGGGACTCTGCAAACTTCTATAGAAACTTCAATAGAAAACAAAGTGTCGGTGGAGCCGAATACTCTGATATCAAAGCTCTCTTTTATGGAACGGCAATAAATTCAGCTCCCTGTTGCTTCTAATGACAGGAGGGAGTTAGATACGGAAACATTTTATTGAAATGTATCTCATTAAACCGTGAAGATAAACATTAAAGAGGCCGTTTCAAATCACTAGTTGCCACAAGTGATGCGTATTAAACTATCAGCTATCTTGCTCTTCGAGAGAATCTCATATCCCCTCTTAAAACGAGTATGCCTCTTAAAAGCCATCACTTCGCATTTAATTAACTTGTAGTTTGGAGCGCCACTTAAGAATTTTTCAATTAGCAAATTGTTTGATTTTTTTTTTTGTTTTGAAGGTTCTTTTTTTGTGTAGTTTTACAGTTTCTTTGTAGCAACATCACTCAACAATACATAAATAACGGTCGGTCAACCTCAATGCGAATAAAGGACCATGCAGCAGCTTCAGAGGCAGAGAACGATATAATCAGCTGGTCCATAGACACGTAAAGGAGCGAAGTAAAGAAGGCAGCAATTTTGGCTGGTTTTTCGGAAGGAATGCGTGTCTTTTATATTTACTGTACTGAAATCAAAGATAAATCTGCATTTATTGGGATCCGATTCCTACCCATATGTTTTCTGACCCTTGCAGTCAGCCCCTGCTGACTGATCAATACTGATCAATTTATTCCAGTCGGTCTAAAAACCGTAGAAAGCCTTTGATGTTGTTTGTGTAAACCGACACAGGACTGTATGATAAAACCACTTCTTTATAGTCAGCAAGATCTGTACATTAGCCCGCTAGCGATGGCGTTATACTTAATCATAGCTATATGGCCTAACCACGAGGTGTGGGAAGCGCCTATATTGCGTATCTGGACTGAAGCACTGAAAATAATTTATCGCTAGTATTATTTATTATTTTTATATCTGACTCCAGGGGCAAAAAGTGGCAAGGCCTGCCTTACTAATTGTTTCCCAGCCGTAAGCTTACCTTCTGTCTCTCAGCGTCCCTCTATTCCTCTCTATATAACTAAACTATTAATGCTGGATTCAGGGGAAGTGACAGATCTACTTTAATTACATATTTAGCTATCTTTGCAAAGACAGCATTAAAATAAAAAATATCCACAGCATTTCAAAATTCCAAACACAACGCAAAACAAAAAATAAATTCTACTTTTAGAAATATTATGTAACCAATTTCTATAAGTAGCATCAACATATCGGCAAATATTTGGACAGAATAAGCACTCTTTTGTCCTCTAATTTACATTCGCAATATAAGCAGTTTAACAGCCAGAAACAGATGATCAAAAAGCAATTTAGCTGAGCACCGGAGATGAAAATGAATTAAACCTGTGAAATAATGATTTAAATTAGAGCATTTCAGATCTCTTTCACCCAAAGCTCTAGAATCCCCCTTTTCATCTGCAAAAATCTTTAACCTCTATTTTTTCTTTCATTTTAGTGTTTAAAAGGGAATCTTTAACCCTAAAACAAATAACACAACAAATAATTTATATTAATCGGTTTTCTTAATAGAGGATTACAAATGACGATAACATTGACTAACCCTGAATGTACACAGATTTAAAGAGGATCGGTCCGCTTCCAAAAACAACGCTTGTGTGATACATTTGTAGCGGTTTCTAAGTTGAACCGTTGCCACCAGGCTGAAGAAATCCCCATAATGGTGAGTTTGTATTTCTGTCAGACAGATTGGGATTCTACAGCTCGGTGGGCCGGTTAGGGCAGATCCTCTGGTCTCCTCAGTTGCCCAGGAGCACCACAAATTACAAAAGTAATCCTGCACAAAGTGACACTCCAAATACGTAAAAAAACACCAAAATGTGCTTAAAACATAAGGAATTTTGCACTTACAGAGAATAATAAAATAGTACGGTAAAACTGTAAAAACTAAATAGTGATGGTTTCACTCGTGAGATAACGCGATAATGTGGAGCTACGTAGGAAAACAGTTCAAAAGGATGTCCACGTGTAATAATCCTTAGAGAATGAAACGAGAACCCAATACAGAAGGTACGACAAACGGGGACTTTAATAGATACACTTCACCAAAGCTGATACAGACGCCAGGGGTTCAGAAAAAAGTCCGCAAGTTTCACGGTCAAAACTGGTGGGATTTTCTCAGGATCCTATCACTAATTTTGCCCTATTAATACCCCGAGCTGCTTTGTGTGTTGCTTCTGTTGGCCACCTCTTATTTCTTGTTATATTGTTCCAGGATCATCACAGCCTGTGGGACGGGGGGGCAGCTCAGTGGGACACTGCCTGAAAATCAGGACAGCCCAACCCAAAAAAGATGCTGCGGGAAGCAACACAAGTCATTTAACAGTCTTAATAACTGACGTCTTGGGGTATCTCAGTGTTACCAGCTTGTTAACGCAAGTCTTTCTACATTAACAATCCGCACAAGTGTGTCAGTAATACTATCAGTAGGATTAGCAGGTTTTATTGTCACGTATTTGGCGCTGCAATAACACGCAACAACGTTTTTGGTGGAATCTCTCTAAAGCCCAGGCGTACTGGAGGAACACTGTCCCTATTGTACTACGGGGGCCCGGAGCTCCATCGATGCTTTATGAAGCCAGCCTGTCCCAATGCATTAAAATAGAAGAAGAATTTAACACGGTACCCACCATGAGACAGAAACATTCGCTGCAGACTGCAATGTTTGCAGTGTTTAAATATTTAATATCAATTAGAAAAGATGTAATTAAAGCCTGTTGTTTAATATGCTAGCACAGACAGTAATTACTGCACTTTATACTAGTAATTGCATGAGGAATGAGATCTGAGCGCTGTATCTATCTTACAATATCTAAACATATTAAAAAATAATAATTCTGACGTCGCTAGTTATAATCTTTTTCAACATAAGCTATTGGTGCTTCATCGTTGATACGTTTTCTGTTAAATAATGTATAGATGACGAGTCTACTTTATGTCAGAAAACGATTACAAACTACCAAAGGGCTGATAAACAAACAAAAAAAAAACATGACCTTTGTATCTGAATCTTGAGACTTGGATACAGAATGTAAATGAATGTTGGATCTGTATGATAATACAGCAAAAAAAAAAAAGCAATTCTAGCATAAATGTTTTAAAATAGCAAAACAACCAACGGGGTGTCTTTAGTCCTTGACATATTTCATATATTTTTCTGTCCCACTTGAGGTCCCTCCTCCCTCACTTGATGTCCAACTTTTCTAGAAGCTCAGAATATTCGTTGGGTATCGATGTACAGTGGCGTAACTAGAAAAAGGCGCGAAAATTACCCTGGGGCCCCCCAACAGCTAGTCTGTGCCATCCTTGCCCCCAAACAACTTGTCTGTGCCTTCTTTGACCTTTGCTCCACCTTCCAACATACAACAAATGTAAAACACACCTACACAAATTACACACACTTACTCATACTCACAAACACATACTCCACCTCACCCCACTTACACATCCATACTCACAAGCACCTACACATCCCTGCTCACACACAAGTCCACTCCCATGCCCACACACACACGTACACATCCATGCTCACATCCATTCATACATGCATATATATACAAACACATATACATATATCCCACCTCCCGCCCCCGCTTACCTCTCACCGCTCCTACAGCTTCTTCTCCCGTTGCTCACACATTGTGCGACCCAGCCTCGGATCCACCCCGGGGACACGTAACGACACGTGACCCAATACGTGGCGGTTCAAAATAGTTCAGAAAGGGCCCTTCCGACCTGGATCGGTTTCTAAACAATTTTGAACCGGCACGAAGAGACAGGAACACGGGGCACAGGCCCCGTTGCTGCTGCGACCACTGCAACCCCTTTAGTTACGCTACTTTAAAGAGCAAAGATAAAATATATTCTTCTTCCTTTACATTCCTTACTCGGTTATACAATTGGCAATAATTAGCTCATAAAGTGAAATACATTGCCCTGGTGGAGCCCTATCTCTAGATGCAACACCTTACACAAGTCCCTCTGGCCACTCTAAATGTTGGCAGGTATGAGAATAAAAGCAAGAGTGATCAAAAAAACAGAGCAAAAAGCAAGATGGCTTCCTCTACAAAAGGATTGTCAAGCCTACGAGGACAGCCACATAAAACTTGGGCCAAACGTCATTATGTTGATAATGTAATTTTCGTACAATGGGCCACAAGGGCCGCATGTTGTCATTTAGTACTTTTAGACGTTAACGTTACCCTGACATTGTAAGCTCTTGTGATCAGAGGCCTGCCGCTACGCTACACATTACTCTTTATCCCCGTTCTAATGGGAAAGGTCCAGTACCTTTGAACAAAGAATGCTATAAAATCATTTTTGTAAAGCTTTTGATGAAATAAAAGAAAACCAATATTGGAAAACCAGTTCCGCGCCAGCCGAATCATTTCGTTATACTTAATGAAGAAGCAATCAATTATTATTAACGAGAAAGGCAAGGGCACCGCATGAAAATGTACAATAATTATTAGATCGCCTTTCTGCATGAAATGTCTGTAATCACGGGGTGAAAAGGCCGTTTACTTCTAGGTAGCTACAAACTAATGAGGTAAAATAATGAGGCGTTTGCGATCCTCAACGAGCCTTATCCCGCTGTCTAATGAAGCAGAGGGGCGAGAACAGCCAACGTAGCGGGTTTACACGTCATGGACCGTTACAGCTGACAGTACTGACCAGGGAGCTGGGCCGCGTGTCACCGATCAAACTAAAATATTACCACGTGCAATATGTATGTTTACTATACCTTATTCCAATGTCATTGAGTTTTAGTTCTTTATCTGGTAATAGTTCTTTATGCATTACATAAAGTGGCATTTCAGAATAAAACCAATAACTCAGTCTGACATAATCTGTATTTCATAAAGCCATGTTGACTCTTACTAATGAAGATGTTGAACAAAACATATTCCTAAATATATGCTTAACAAACTTTCAAATAATTTCCCAACCACAGGTGTCAGGCTCACCAGTCTGTGATTACCTGGCTGAGATTTTGATCCCTTTTGTGTATTTGTACCACTCCTGTCTGTCTTTCGAAACAATGCCAGAAAAAGATGAAAGGAACAGTCTGGCTATTCTTTGACCAAGACCCCTGAGCATGTATATAATATGACCCTGGGTCTATTTTAATATTATTTATCACTTCACCCTGTCCTCCGCCAATCACATATTTGCTGCAAGTTTTTTTGTAGAGTTAATTTGAACCTGCAGGGATGGGTTCTTCATTTTATAGATGGAGGCAAAAAAAATAGGTTGGCGGTCCCGCTGATGTCACGGGACACACGGCATTGTTGGAGTGGTAGTGGACGGGGAGTGGGGCGTGAATCTACACTAGATACCCCTTTAGTTCTATATTACCCTCCTCCTGGAATCCTAGTTTAAAATCTCCTCCAACCTCTGTACAATCTTCTCCCAAGTACAGCAGCCTCCTCATCCCATGTATTCTGGTTTAAAAGACTAATATGGCTTAAATAGCATTGATCTGATTTAAAAATCCAAAATCATAAATAATTCCTACCTGTGTATATTTTCCACTCCTGCTGCAATCATGATGTAATAAGAGATTCCACTTTGCACAATAAAATGTAAGGCATACCTAAAGAAGAAAAGGACATTGTGTTAGTCTCAGGCGATGCTTGTCTTCTGGAAGCTAATATAAAGCAGAATACAGCTTTTCTAAAAGCCTACAGGTACCTGAGAGCCAAATGTAGGATGACGTAACGTGAGAGATTCACAAATAGTTGACGAGCTGGCGAGCGATTGTCTCATTCATTCACTTAACTAGTGAATGGGTTGCATTGTAACATTCTCATAAGAGCCCGGGAAAGAAACCCACCACTTACTAAACCTCTTTTAAAGAGCCGGTAAACTTCCAAAACCGCTTTGGCCTCGTTGATAAAAGCCAAAAGTTACTTTAACCTCTCATGGGAATTTTTAGAAAACAGGATCGAGTGAAGCTGGAGGCTGGTGAAGCGATCTTCTCTCACTGCCCCGGTGGGGAGGATCACCTACTTTTATTCACTAATGGTAGAGGGGATCTAGTGAGGATAAAAGTTAGGTAAAAAGCCCATTGCTCACGGCGTGTGTGACCACAGAGGACCGGATCACAGTCTGGGAGCGGACCACGCAAGTCACCTCTACAAAACTAAACTAAAGTTCCTTTTCAAACTTTTGTGGTCTTGTAGTTTGGACACCCAGTAATGTGTGTTTGGGATCCTACTAATCCTTCCTATTGAAGGTTCTTAAAAGATCAGCCATGGACTTTTATTGGCAATAGAATTCTACGCTTAGCCTCATCTATTTATTGCACATGGTAACAGCTAACACAATAATTTAAGAGTTATCGTGGACATTAATCTTTGGCCGTGCAAAGAGACACCTTTTTGGTAACATGAGGCCACGATCTGGGACCTTCTCACACTTTATGTTTTATACCTCTAAGTAAAAAACGGGTGTTCTTTTTACATCTGTTGTCGCTCTATTCATAAAAAAAATTAAGTATAAAAATATTGGGTCACGTCTATTAGAATCCAATACAAATGATGGTGCAGGGTAAATCTGAGTTCATGTATGCTGTAATGATAAAATCTGGCCAAGACTTGCAACAGAGCCATCTATAAAACCACCAAATGGATTTTTAACCCATTGCTCGTGTAGTTTTATTGATTGTAGTAGTCAAATCAGATTTAGATATATAAAAGGCAATTATTTTTATATACACTATGGATGGATATTTTCATATTTAAATCTAGGTCATGGCTCTTTTCTTTGGTTGTTTCCATGACAATCCCCATTGTGGGTTTCCTTTTATCCTCCGATACTTTCTTCCAAAACGGAGTCGCGGAACCAGCCGTCTGATAAATCGGAAGGACCGTCGGTTGGAGGAAGGACAGCAAATTAGCTGCAGTCCTATAAAAGCCTCACAATGGTTGAAATTTACGCTGTGTTGTAATCACATTCTATTAATACCGACCTAAAGCTGACACTTTTACAATCCAAAAACCTAAACTATAAGAAAGAGAAACTATGTATTCAGCTATAACTGAAGGGAATTACCAGTTGTAAAGAAGATGACAAACCTCTACATAATGACTTTTATAAAAAAGGGAAGTTTTCACTGCTGTTAGGCAAGAGTTTAGTATGATATTCAGCATGACTATGAGGGCAAGATGCAAAACCAAGTCATGAGATCTGGAGGTTTACTAGAAAAGAAAGGGGTTTTGTTTTTTTTAAAGAGAGTGGATAGTGTTATAACTCTTAACATATCCAAATGGTATAATGCAGCGGAACCATGGAATCAGGTCACCCAAAAAATGTTTCATATAAACTTCATAGGATGGCTGATTGGAGGCTCTCCCTCTCTGGACCCATATGGGAGCCTGAAGGCAGGGGTGAGGTTGAAGGGCCGGGGTTAGTTGTGCACAAGGAAAAACTAGCACCATTTCATGAATGGGGGGTGGCAATGGGCAAGACTGGGTCAGCGGTAGGAAAGCCTAAAAGGTCACCAGTCTTGTCTATCACGTGGCGCTATGATCCACATTCTGCTCCTATCCATGTTATAGGAAGCCAGCTTAGTGCCAGGCCCAAAAGAAACATTTCACGTGTATCCAGAGTTGAACCAAATTACTTACCATCCAAAGCAAAAGAGTGCAAGATACAGGCCCAGAAGGGTTGCAACTATATGCCTGATTAAGGAGCTAGTTTTGCTTGAATGAAGGTAGGTGCGAAACCAAATAGCAGCAAGCAAGGCAAAAAGTTGGCACGCTACAAAATTCACCTGTAAAGAGAACAGAAACAAGCGGAGATCAGATCACCTCCAATCATCTAACATCCATTTACTAAAATTCCCAATAAGCGGACAAACTGTGAATGTATCCCCTTTCATACAGTAAGGGAGATTGGAAATCACGCTGACAACCCATTTTGTCCTAAACAAACCTTTCAATCTCTTTTAACAGTTTGTCCGAGGGATCTAGTCTTAATTTGTTAATGCTAATAACCCCCCACACAAACACAGAGAAGCAAATACATTATACAGCTCTACAGACGTATGTAATGTTGGTCTATAGTATAACGTATAGAATGCGTCAAAGGGTCAGTAGGGTCAGGGTATTTGGCATAATGATTCACAGGTTATAAAAGAGGAAGCTAACGCACGGGTTAAGTATGATATTCAACGGGACTAAGAGGTCAAGAGGCAAAAAATCATGATGTAGAAAGCATACGGACCTGACGTTTACTATAAAAAAATAAATATGTATTTCAATAGAAATTTTAAAACGTCTGAACAAATTTTTTTCTTGCACTTAAACTCTCAATAGAACAAGAGATGTCATCAGATAGGAGAGACAAAGAAGATTTATTATGGAGACAAATGACATCGCTTAAATCATTCTTTTTTAAATACTGCTGTTGTATGAATCTACATGAATCTATTTGAAAAGTACAAAGTAAGGGTAGATTGAAGGGTGCTATAATAAACCAAAGGTGGACATCCCCCTACATATCTACTGATGTAGGATCAGAAGGTCGGTTTAGTTCCCCAAATATCCTTGGCTTTACATTCACTGTGCACTATTAATGTACTTTGTACACTATTAAGTAATTAGCGGCGTTTTGGTTTCAACTCTCCTTCCCAACCATACCTCGCATGAAGAGCGCCATTTCAGGCATCCCTGTAAACACCGCCATGCTGGAGTATGAGCAGAATATTACTGTGTAGGCTCACAGGGGTGATCCAACCCCACTGACATCAGAAAAGGCACTCCCAATCTGGCACTCAAATTCAGAAGCCTCTATTTACGCTAAAAAATAGATCCATGCAGAGCCACAAACATAAGAATCACAGGAATTATATCATCCAAGATTTTAGGTGTCCATATGGGATATGGCTGGAAGCAAGGAGGGCTGCGCTGGACCCCAGGGCATGGCTTGGCCTTGATGGGGGCATGTCTGGGACCGAACCACCTGCCACCAAACCTGAAGAGCCACCTAGCAGCGCTCAGCTGCAGAGCGTCCCAGGATGGACACATGGAATACTGATTTTACAGCTTCCTCGGCAGGTCAAGGGGAGTTCTAAGAGATCCCCCAACTAGCCCATGATCCTCTTTATGCAAACCACCACCTGTCATCCAGTAATCAACTGTAATTACCGAAGATCACATTCAATAGAGCTCCTAGGTATGTTCAGCATAGTAAATAGAGACAAGAGGCCAATAAATTCTACTGCAATTAGACTTTTTAATTTGTCCGCTGAATCCTGAAACAGAACACACAACATTTAATCCCATCATATCCCCAACCGCTCACAGAGAATAATCTGTATATCTGATTATATAGGAAGAGTCGTTAAAATAGGACTTTTCTTTTAAAAACGGATGGCTGTAAAACATAAATGGGATGTGACTGGTACGGATGAAATTTAAGGATTATTTCACTTATCTCTATCGCTTTGCATGTGAACTTCCATAAAATTATGCAAAGTCTGCTAAACCCTCGTAAAAGTGCTTTGCTTGTGTAATACGAGAAGATGGGGTGGAGGGTGCATTTTCAGACATAAATGTGCAGCGTGGAAAGTAAAAACATAGAAGAACTTTCTTTTATACTTAATATGATTAACTTTCAAAAGAGAGACGGATAGTTTTGGTGCCCTCTTTTTTTTTTTTAAACAAAAATTGCAATACGATATGGGAATTAAAATGTATATATAAGTGTTCTTATATGACTTTATAACACTTCGGCCCTTCCAACGTCTACCCTTGGGGAATCGGACCGGGGGGGGGGGAGTTTGGTTGAAGTCCCGAATCCTGTTGTCCCGCCAGTTCTACTTCTGTCTCCAAAAGAGGTAGAGCTCGGTAGGGCAGCGGCATAAAGTGGCAAAAGCGGGACTGTCCCTCGCAAAATGGGAGACATACAATATTGTAGCTCTTACTTTTCAAGTAATATATATATAGTCATTTGTTGGAAATCTTTTCCCGGCATGTTGTCAGTTGCATTGTGCTGATGATTCTTACTAATAATTTTATATAAGTATCACATAATCTGTCACTGGAATAACAACTGGAACCTCAGCGAGGAGCCCTGATACAGCAGCACTGCTTACATAAAGATATAAAGATGTCTCAAGCTCCAAGCCCCGGGCAAAGCCTTCTGATGCATATCTTGCAAGGTCGCTTTAGAGTTATCAGCCTCTCTGGGGCGGACCTACGGGCACAGCTGCTTTAGGATATGTGGGGAGATAGACGTTTCATGATAGCAGACATGATGCCTCTTCCCAAGGAACCAATTTATTAGGCTTTTTGTACACACAACATGAGTACAGGTAATAGGAGCGATCAGAGAGTGATTGGTAAAGCAGGGGTGCCAGAAGCGTTTCGTTCAAGATGACCTATCAATCACAAGGCTGACCCATAGACTATTGCAATATTAATCCTTTAGAAGCCCATTGAGAAGATTCTACATACTGACTCGCTAATTGTGTTACCCAGATGTCTCATGGAGTTACCTGCATTCAAGCAGGAATATCAACCATATAACATGATGGTAGTAAAAGCGCTGGTTGGGAGCCTTATATATGATCACAGCAGGGTAGAATAGGAAGCCCCTGAGAATCTTCCCCTTCACCCTGATGCTTCCCACGTATGCTCATTAACACAAATTACTCAAAGTCTGTGTCCAACTCTCTTCACATTAATAACTTGGTAAATACTAATACAGATGACAGTGCTTTACACCGTGTGGTCAGAAGTTAAAACCCTTTAATCTGCTAATGATGAGAAAACAGTTGGTTTCTCAGTAATGATTATATTGTTATGAGTAACGTAGAAAAGGACAATAATTAATTACGTCTAAGTAATTGGTCTATTCCGGCACTAATTGTGTAAATGTAAATGTGCGTCTTGTAAGGTTTACTTCTATTATTACGGCTTCTTCTGTCAGTAGCTGCCCATCTCAGAGCTGTAGGAAGGGTGAGGAGAGGGAGGGTAACCAGCTGCAGCCTGCAGGACCGTTTCAGGAGATCACGGATCTCCTTAACCGTCCCAACATTAAGGGAGAGCGAGGCCTGAAGACCTCAACTTCCGTGCTTCCTATCACTATGCACCGGCAATATGACGTCATATCCCAGCACTCAACATCAATCGCTGTACACACTCACAGTGAGCGGCAAAACAGAGGTCTGAAGCAGCAGACCCTGCTCTCCCACGAGTCCCAAGAGGAAAGAAAGAGAGCAAAAGAAGGAGAAGAAAGTAGAAATGAAGAAGAGGAAGATAAAAGATGGGGAGAAAGGGAAGTAAGGGATAGTGATGATGGAGGGGTAGATGAAGTGGAGAAAGGGGGTAGAAAATGAGGAGAAAGGGAGCTAGATGATAGGGAGAAAGAGGATAGATGATGAGGAGAAAGGGGGTAGATACTATAAGCGCATGCGTAAGCCCAGTATGGGTAGGCATGTATATGAGCAATGTGTATGTAAGTGCAATGTATATGTACAGTATGTGCATATGAATATGTTTGGGTAGGTGTGTATAAGGACAGTGCATTTGTACATGTGTGTATATGGGCAGTGTATGTGTGTGTATGGGCAGCCGTGTATTACCATGAAAAACACTTCTATTTAAAGCTTGTATACAATCTAAACAAATGCATATTAATACTGAAAGCACTTTCTTTTTTGTGTAAATTTGTATTTTGGTGGTATTTTTTTTCTTCAATACCTTATCTACCCAAGTTTATTGCGTATGATGATTGTGATGATTGTGGTTTTTATTTGTCACATGTAAGTAACTCATGCTAAGTTACATATATTTATGAATTTTATGTAACGAAAACATGATAACATGAAGGTCCTGGTTAGTTATTTATCTACTTCCCTCAAAATAACCTCTGTAAAAATATACTGGGGATGGACAAAAGGAGCGAGCTACAGCTCTGGGGGCCATCTCATAAAGCAAAAGACCCGCAAATTTAGAAATGGTGTTTCTCATGCCTAAACAAGTATTGGCTTGTGTGCGGACAGAAATTTCCTACGAGAGACTGATGAAAGAGGGTGTGAGGGGCAAAGGTGCTCATGGAGCATAGACATATGTTTCATTAATTAATTAATGTGCTCCAATACTTGGGTTAACGTATTTCTCTGTGAGAGTATTCAAGATGTGGTACACATACATATACAGCGAGAGGGTCAGATGCTTAGATGTAATGTAAGAAAGTTTTAGTTTATTGAGAGGGTGGTTAATAAAATTCAGCCTTCTAGCAGTGGTGGTAGAGTTTAACACAGTGGGAGAAGATTTAAACAGGGATGGGATAAGCATTTGGTTATTCTCAATGTAAGACGAGACCAAGGACCTAGTAAGGTTTGAGGTTTCTTCAGCAGGAAAAAACGAGCTCTCTAGTTGGGACAAATGGTTCAGCCGTCAACTTCTTTGTTTCTATGTTAAGATATTAATTATGACAAAGTATAGTGGTTTCTTTGAAGTAAGTCTTCAGAAATGTTCAGCTCAGCAGGATCAATCATGTATTTGCATGATTAATACCCCCATTCATTTATTCTTCCCCTCTGTGGGTACAGGTGTGTCTCCAGACTCTAGAGAGCTCCAGAGGCATAGAACCACTGTAGATCTGTTGATGGTTTCCTTCTAACTACTCTGTTGCCTTCAAATCTTATCGGTTGTATCTGCCCTGATTTGGACTTCTTGTGATCTGTCTCACCCATTCACATTGTGCTAATATACCCCAGCACAGAGTATACTTCCGAGACACTGGCTACTTCCAAATGGAGCTTTGCCAGTTCCTATCACCAAGATTGTGAGAGTGATCTCATGTTCTCTAGCCCCAAAGTCAATACCAGCTTACGCTTTTGTGCTTCTTATTTGTTTTTATAGTTATTGAAACTTTAAACCAGGACTGTTGGCTGAACCCTAAGGACAATTAAGAGCCATTCAAGCATTAAAGATCATATGGACTATTGTCAAACCATCCCGTTTGGGGCACTTACAGACAAGGTATGTAATATAGACATGAAACATTCTAAAACGCTTAAAAATCCTAATATTTTACCGTGGTCACAATCGGCATTTTTCCAAAGGAGCCGAGGAGTCTGTAGCGTGATTTGCACACATCCGCACATGTAACTGTAAGAAGACCTGATTACTAATACCATTCACACCTTTTGTGTCCAGATTCATGGGTGTGGTATGAACGTAAGGTAAAATCCCCGTACCCAATTACTCCAAGTGTTTTATATTTAACGACAATAATATAAAATCGAAATCAAAAAATTGTGATGGCCCAGATATTCTTAGTGGTGGGTAGGGGGCAAAAATATTGTTGGGTTGATGTGTGTGTACAATAGGCACCACGGGTATGGATTCCTGAGGCAGGAAGGTAGGGAGCACCATCTGTAAAAGCTGTCCTGAGCCCTTTTACTAAACTACCAGGCCGCAATGTGGTGGCTCACATAATCGTAACACAAACAAGCACTCATCAAAATAAAGTGATGGATGAAACAGGTCCTGTGGATTTACAGCAAAACCTTTCTCTCCTAGCGCCAATCCGATGATTAAAACAGCATGTTTCCCATCAGCAAACAGCAAATAAAAATGTTTTATGTACTGTACCATATGCCATATCAGCTAATGACAGAGCAGCCAGGACAGGACCATTTAATGACGCAGTGGGGCTTTGGACTGGGTATCGGTAACATTGCAGGGAAACGAATTCAAACATCATTTTTATTTGCTGTGCCTTTAAATTTCTTCATGAAAGAGCAGAGGAACTCATTGCTTAGAACCGAACGGGTCAAAGTACAACGCAAGTTATCACGCTAATATGTAAAGTAATATGAAAACTGACAGAACCCATGTAATGCAGGTAAACACGTCAGAGATTAGGTTCTAGGCTCAGAAATAAAAGAGATTAGAATTAAAAATGATAGTAATGGGCAAGCGATCATGTTTACCAGCCAGATGCCGAGTGTTACATTGTGTTAAAAACGTGATGGGGTTCTGTTGCTGCGTGATGTTGTCCGTTTGAATAATTTATAGTGTTGTCGCTGTCATTTGCTGAACGTAATCAAGATCCAGCAATATTTCAAAGACCTCGAGGGCTAAAACTGGCAATTTGTCCACAGCGGAGGTGTCTGTCTGGAACGTATCTACTTATCCACGTGCGTGTAATGTATTCTCGTAGTGTACTTACACGCTCTTTAAGCTTTTGTTCCCAGTTTTCTGAGACAAAAGCTTTATAGAGATAGCAAAAGAATACACAGTAATTCTTTAAAATGCATTGTTTTTGTGAATGCCTTATTTTTCCTGTTAGGAATGAGAGCCTCTGTTTATATTCACATTTTGCACAAAAAATCAGTTTTCATTTACACTGTCAAGGAGATATCATAAAACTTTTTTTTGGGTTATTTGGGTTCATTCTGATGCAGCATATTTAAAGTGGTCTCATCACCATGGAAACCATTGGGATGTTCCTGCCTATTGTTATGACGTTAAGACCACTTTGTAGTCGAATTGCACTTTATAAACAATCCCTAATGCGATCAGGTCATTCAGTACATGCTTCTTGTTAAAAATGCTGTATTTACTGAAACATACCGGGGGAAATAAGATTCTGGAAACCAGGGCTTCACCTGGAGATTCTAGATCAAACTTGGAGAATTCCCAGGAATGCTCACCATCCTTCTTCTGACCAGACCATGTATGATGGACCATTCCAAATGACCATTAAAACCTACATTTTTTCATAAAGGTCCTCTCCTCGCCTGTGTCTTATGCAAAATACAACCCAACAGCAGGTGGAAACCCTAGTATATAAATGTAAATCTTCATTACGGTAAAAAACACTGTATTTTAGGCTTTCCCTAACAGCACTCAGTAAGTACCGTAGATTTGAGGCGCCTTCACCAGATCAACGGGTTTATGTTGGCTGTTTCTTTTTTTACCTATAATTAGGAGGGATGAGTATCGCTCAAGCCCAACTTCAATTGACTCAAAGGCAATTTGAAGCAGTTCATTTAAGTTATTGATCCCCCAGCATCTCTGTTCTTCCATACATTTGTATCTCCCAAACTTTGTTCCTTATGACTACAAAGGGGACCTGGCACAAGAGTTTAACCAAGGAGAAACCTCTCAGAACCTTTTCATTCAGCTTGGACCCCATCTGCGATATACAATACTGTATGAATGTCTGTGCACCGCCCCATGAAACACTCCATGAATATGCCCACTAATGGAGTGGGTTTGGGAACTTGCACATATCAACTAGTCAGCAGCAAGCTTTGTGGGGGACGTTTCAGTAAATGCACCGTAAGGCTAAACAAAGTTCCCATTCTCTTCTCTTGATTTAAATGGCTTTGTCATTAATCAAGTGTGAAATTAGTACTTGGAGCAAGTAAACCCAAGGTGCCAATTATAACAAAAATAAGTTATATGAAAATAAAGCTGTACCGGGGGGGTGCTGAGGTGGGTACAGCGGGCGCATTGCACTCAGCTGCTCACATGGCAAAAGGCGTACTCTAGAGGCAGAACAATAGGGGTGCAGGGCAACAGGACTCGCACCCCCCAAAGGGCCGGTAAGAGAGATCATAGGTTCCCTATGGCCCACTTTAAGAGGTGCAAGTCTATAAAGGTTGCGGCTGTATCTGAAGTGCTAGATGTGATGTCACAGCTGGTGCATCTGATTCATGTCATACGCCATGCCAAGACAGGAAGGGACAACACATATTCTCATCAGGATCTGTGTTACTATATTGTGTTACTAAACCACAACATGATTGTCCTTATTAACTAAATAACCTTAATCTGTTACATAAATGTCTATCAATTGATCACAATGTTACATACAAAGTCTTGGTAAAGCCCCTCCCATAGCCACGCCTCTAGCCACACCCCCAATCTAAGTGTCCTGTGGGCAGCGCCCCCGGCTGACATCCCCAGTAAAATGCATGTGTGTAGAGCCGTGCAGTGATGTCTATGGAAGCTGTGTTGAGCCGGCACAGCCTCCATAGTGTTAATAAGCCGGTCTGGAAGATCAAAGATCTCCCCCATACGCGGCCCATTGTGCAACAGAACACCGGGGGGCTTGATCGTCGGTTTTGTACCAGGGGGAATGTGGCCCCCTGGACCTGCTTCCCTTCAGCCTAGGCCAATATGTCACTGCTTGTTGGCCAATTGTCACTTAAATCACAATATCAGGTGTATGCCGCAGCTAAAATGCATGTTTACCAAGGACTTTAAATATTGGGTCACAAGTCGTCACCAAGAAACACATTTTGTGGCTGTGAATGTGCAAATAAGTCCGGCCCTGGAAACGCGTCCTTTTCTACAGTCAGCGTATTAAAAGCGTATAAACAGTGACTCATTCTACATACTGGGTTATATTAGCAGATTGCGTAAAAGGCCTGCTTAATAAAGCTACTCTTTGAGCACAGCAGCTGTGTCAGGTCAGCAGATATTAGTACGAATTATTGCACTTTTGTGCTTATTAACACACTAATGTACAGTGTTAATCAATACTCTGCTCTTAATTTGCATTGGTCCTTGAGTTCCGAGTGGAATCCTCTCTCAAGGGCACTGCACCATTCCAAGCTCTGTATCACCGGCACAAACAGGAACTGGAGCGTTCATCTGTTCCCACGTCGCTCTCGGGATTTTATATTCATCATTAAAGAGAAGTGTGATTTTGCTCTCTTTTTGCCCATGAATTTTATCCTGAATTTTCTTCTTGAGTTATTTTCTTAAGACTGTTTAGGGTCAACGTGGAGGCAAAATATGGTATAAGAGAATTACCATAAAGTTATTTTTTTGTATTATTTTATTAAACTTTCTCTTAGGTCCCTTTTAATTCTCTGCACACTGTGCCCGCTAAACCCACCTGCCAGGGAAAATGCCCTAGTGTGGCACCCAATTCACTAGGTTGAGTAAAGGAATCCAGGGTGTTAACTGTACAACGAGGTAAACACAGGTGCGGTCTCTCATTTAGAAATGCGTTGGGTTGGAATCTACTTTATTTATTTATTGGTATTGATGAAAATGTTCTTTTAGCGTTAAATATACATTAAGAATAAGGTGGTGCAACATAGCAATAATGAAAAGATTGTTTATGATAACTACATTATACGGTTTAATGAGCGGGTAAATATAAACACCGAACTACAACCCACAGACAATGTTCCATCTAATTTTTCTTAGTTGGCGTGCGCAGAAAATTTCTCTTGTGCAAAAATTTTCCCACAGCCAAATTTTTTTGCGCACAATATACGCGCTGCATAAATTATAAAAAAAATAATATATATTTTTTTTTTATTGGGAAAAGCTGTGCACAATTTTTGGACATGTGCCCTCTCTAAAAATGCTATGTGCGCGCGCACAAGCGCACAGCTTAGAGGGAACACTGCCCACAGACAATATGGCTGCCTGCCATCTGTGCCCCACCATACTGTAAAGCCCAAGGTATCAGCAATCACCAATCAATGCCACTTATAGCGCTCTCGCTTGAGATTAGGGATGCTTTTCTCGGCTCTTGTTCTCACCTCTGCTGGGCTCGCTAAGAATGTGTGCTGGGGTATGATGTCATATCCTAGAAATTCACAGCTCTGAGACAGCAGAAGGTAGAGAGGATGATGTAACACGGGTCCACAAGGGAGAGCACTGCAGGTGGCACCGATGGTAAGGGAGAGCATGGGAGAAGCGGTAGGGAATCCCACACATATATCTTCCTCTGGGCCTTGCCAATCATAAGGGCTGCCCTGACTATGGGTATTAAGTCATACTTTGCATTATGGTTTTTGTTGTTTTTTTATGCTGCATGTAATACAAGATGATAAATTCAGCAGAATGGACAGAAATGAACCTTCGACTGCCCAGTATGGCATATATGAAGAGATATATGGATGCCCATCAGTGTGCTCAATGCTTTGCTGCAACACTAAGAAACATGCGCCATAGTACAAAGCTGTTACTGTGTCCCTCCAAATCATGCTATGGCTCTTTAACTCTTTGCATGCTGGAAGGTGAACATTGTACTGCAGTAATCTGGCACTGACCCAAAGGGTCTATATGTTCTACTGTACTGAGGAATCACAGCGCTTAAAGAGATTCAACAAAAACGTGAGGGACGAAACATTAAAAAGTAAAAACTAGAAGGTCGGAGGCGTATATAAGAAAGTTAAAAGATTGTGATAGGGAGTCTCAGCCTGATTCCCCGGGACTATCTTATGGCAAAAAATATGAGAGTACAAAATGAGAAGCAAGAAGAAGGAGGTTTGCAGGGGGTGGAAGACAATGAATTAGTGGATGATTGAAACCGGTAAACTCCGAGCCACGTAACACAGCCCAGAGCGAACGGTGCATGTATATGAAACCGTGTAACCCATTCATCCTCGCAGTCGGCTGTGCCTTCCAACCCTAGAAACAAGCAAACGACAAAATACCGAGATTATGACTTCTTGTTGGCTTAGATCTGTAACAACAATGCACAGCAGGTAACAGCGCGAGCTCAGGGGATCGAAAGTGACAGCTTTCTTCTCCCCATTATGTTCAAACCATTCTTCAGCAGAAAGTGTCTGCGATGTAAGAATCCAGCTTCAGATGCTATGTATACTGGGCTAGATGTTACTTCCCAAGGCCATTGTCAAGACAATCATTATTTGCCTATGAAACAATGAAATAATAGCACTGCTTTGTAGCAGAAAGTGGTAACATTTAACGTAAAATAAGTACAGTAATATACTTAATTATTTGAACGCAGAGTGTCTGCAAGTTGCACACCAAAAAAGAAAAAATTCAATTCTCTGGATTTATAATGGAAACGAGTTGGAAAGAAGTATACGGATTTGTAGATATACAGTCTTGTAATGTAAATAAGCAGATCATATTAGAGCTTTTTAGCACATGCTGGAAAAGGGAGTGAAAAACATGTGAACAGTCCCAAACTAAGGTGATAAGACATGTAAAGAATGAGTACGATTTCCAAGCTGGAGCAGGTAGATCCAGAGAAAGGACCTCATGTTTGCGAGCGCTCTGGAATATCGTGGCCCGGACATCTAATCAAATGGGTTTGGGGGGGTGAAAGAAAGCTTAACCTATACCCTGGGCCTGTGCTGGTATCCACAGTAGTATGAGAGGACCTTTGTATAATAATTTTAATTGACAATATAATGCCTCAGTATGTGAAATTAAGGAGACTTGGTCATGGAACAACCCCCAACGGGTCAGCTTGCAGGGTAACTTGGTGTATCTTTGAATTAAATAAGAAAACTGCCCACTAGATCAGTTGTACCTCAACACAACTCCACCAGATGTGGAGCATGGTGCCTCTATTTGCCTATAGAACATCGATACTACAAGACCATCTCATTAGTAAATATAAAATTGGCCTGAAGCTGATCCTGATTAGGATCCTAAGGGTTAAACTATGAGGAGGCAAAATAGACTCAACAGACAAGCTTCTATTGAAGGCCCCCTGTGCTTCGGATATAACTTTGCTATATGTAGAACCACAAGCAGTGAAGTTATAACAGATGTTTCTATAAATGTCATTTTGTCCGTTTTCTATTCCCTTTTGACACGGTTGCATGACATCCCTTTCATGTGCAGGTGCCTTCAAAGCCTTGAATGATCAATATTATCTACATTCTGAAAGTACTTCCGTGGTGGGAGACCGAGGTACGGTACGTTGGAAGTCATGGTAACCAGAACAGCGATACGCCACGAAAAAAACCAGAACGTCAATATAACAAATATCTCATCACAGCACGAGCAGAACAGAAACACATTTCCTACACAAAGTCTCCAAGCAGCGCAGAGAAAACTGGCCTTTTAATGGAAAAAAAACCACATCACACAAAAGGGGAGATATTGCCTGCTATAGGACAAAAAGACTTTTTATTTCCAAAAGTCATTCTTTCTAGAGATCTACCGATTTTATACAGATTTCTGATGAACGTAAGAATCCTAAATATTAAACATTAAAAAAAAAGGGACATTAAGAGGAAAAAAAATGTTTATATAAATTCAAACAGATTGTGAAAAACAGCTTGATTAATATATATATATATTATATATATATATTTAATATATATATATATATATATATATATATATATATATATTAAATATGTATTTCATAGAACAGTAAAATATAATGTATACAGGACACGTTGCTGAATTCTATGGTCCTGTCGGAAAGACTCTGATTGTAAGCTCCTTAGACCCGGGCACTACTTACCTGTTGTTTCTGTAAGTCAAATTGTTATACATATATAACATAACTACTTGTTATGTCCTGTCTACCCATTGTACAGTGCTACGGACTATGATGGTGCTATATGAAACAATAAATATATAATAATTATACATTTATACACATTTTGGTCTCTATGTAGATAAACACATGTGTGATATCCTCGTTACCAAAAAGGTCTTGTAGAATTGTCCGAGTGAGGGTAAAAGCCTAGATTAAAACATCCAACATGTGATCACCACGGCCCATCCCTACCTTGGAGATGCTAGATTCTCATTGCATGGAGCCGTCAGTCTGAAGGCTGAAACATAGAACACCTAGTTTTACCTAAGCCTAGGATACAAAACACCACAACCTCCGTCTTTTGATAGTAATCATAGAAAGGGATTGAATGTAACACATTAATTTTGCAGGCGCCAACGTTCCCGCTGTTTTCAGTGTGGAATTCAACCCAAAAGTCTGGGATTTCAGTAAGGAATATAAAATAATCATAGAGGCTGTTTTACAGAATCTGGGTAGCACAACTTATTATATCCCTTTATAGATGGCATTCAAAATACTGAGGCCCATTTTATAGGTTTTTATTTCTGATTTGTTATTAAATTATTCTGACTCGGGTCCAAATATTTTATAGCTTAGAATGTTCAGTTTCAAGCTAAGAGGTCATAAAGCTTAATTTTGTTTCATTGCACTAGTTTAGAATAATGGAAGAGGGGTGATTTTATCAATTTCCACAAGCTCAAAATAACTCAGACGGCGCTCTTCATGAAATTCTACCCGAGGGCACAATGTTAAAGGCAGTTCTATAATGTGGTTCTAACAAGTACTTACATGAAAGTGCACAACATACAGCAACGAGATCTGCGTGGAAACCCTGTGTGACTGTAGCACTTTATAATCTACAACACTCCTTTTTCTCAGACTAGAACCACCTGATTCAACAGAGGACCTCTTCTCTACCAACCTGCTTCCAAGATGGTAGCCTTAGAAACAGACACCTTCTTACCAGCATCATTATTCATGACTACGTTGTACGGGTCTTATGTTCAGTGGGTTGGGTGTTGTACTTAAAGCTCACCCAAACCAGGGACATCTTTAATAACACTTAGCCCCCGAGCAAGCCTTCACTAACGCCCTCAACGGCCTGGTCATAGATGCCGCAAGCAGCCTGCTATGATGCACTGTAGAGTGGGTACCTAAGGTGATCCCTCTCGTCTTCCTTCATCGAGGGTTCTAAGATTGCTTGTGCGCTCAACAACCATAAGAAGGTAGGAGGAAAGAAAGTTCCATCCTACATCATGTTATCAGCCAGGGAATACTTCCTAAACTATGGTGCAGGTGCTGAGGAACAGCTGCTGTGGACCTCTAAGGGTGGCTGCCCCTTTCGTCCTTCATAAAGACAACCCTCACCCAAACCCCCAATGAAAGCAAAAGCGGTTCCAGCTCAGTAAAGCAGAACCTAACATCTATAAATGTGTTTTGCTCAGTGGATATTACGCTTCTGCACACAGGACATCAAACAGTGGTGAACTTGGTGTCTACGTGAATCAGGTGTGTGAGCGTGAGGTCCATTCCCAAATACGCACACCATCCTAAAGGGGCAACACTGTATTGTGTCTTTTAACACTAGATTGTTAGGTGTTGTCTATGTATGTACACTTATCAAATAAACAGATGCAGGGGATCATTATTCTTTGTAAGTATATATTGTTTAGGACATGATTTAGATTTTCACTGTATTTGATGTGATTGGGGCTAGCACTTTATAAATTGCAGGTTTTAATTATTATTTTTTTAAAATTTAACATATTTATGTGATAGAATGATTTGACGCACCACTAGCACTTTTTTTTTTTTTTACTTTTAGCCATGTGTGAATGAAATAGAACTGAATTCTAATCTGTCAATGCAATGCTTAGGAGCCCCTGCTGTGGCCCTGTTGGGGTTTAGCCTGGGGCCCGTAACAGAGATCAGAGGATCTCTGAAAATCATCAAACTGTGATGTATGCTTTCTTTGGTACAAATAAATACTTCTGCGCAGCACCTGCCAGGTGGCCCTGGAATCATATTGTGGGGCTCTGCATTATCTCACAGCGCAATAAATCACGGGGCGACTCGAGCGAACAGTTGGGGACGTGCTGATAGTGCTTGTTTTTAAAGAGCCCCATGGAGCAAATATTTTTCGCTGTAAGCATAAAAACCACTTTTATATACAATAATGTAGGTCAGCAAGCACAGACACCTGCTTTGATCTCATTTGGTTCCAATAAACTTCCTTTATCTGCAGACGTGGAGGCCGCCATTGCTGTCAGTCATGTGATAATGATCCCTCATCTATATCCGGCACAAATACAGAGAAGGGTAAAGAAATAGTTATTAAGATGTCACCTCTGACATTCAGGACACTCCCGACAACCCAAATGTGTTCTGATTTTAAGTTTAAACACTTTAGAAGTTTGTACATTCATCTGAATGGACAACGAATGGTGAACCGGTGTATTTCCGGATGTTTCCGAATGCATCATTCTCAGAACTGCATCTAAAATTTCCCCAGAGAATCTTAAAGGGGAATCCCTACGGGACAGAAATATTTTTCTCCCCGAGTATAACCTCAGTGCTGTATTACAGTAACGTCGGCAGTGATAATAATCTGGTTTTGTGTAAATTTTTCCCAATTAACTTCTTTTATCTGCGGACCTGAGACTCGAGCCCTGCGCGGGACGGCTTTTTTAATCTTGCTCCCGCTGATTTTTTGCCCAATCCCGGCTGTTGCCGCAATGTGGGTGTTCCACTCCTGCCACATTTGTGGCCAATCCCGCCCGCTCCCGCCACATTTGTGGCCAATCAAGCCCACCTCCTTACCTGAACTGCAGATTTCCCACGCAGTCCCGCAAGACTGCCCTCGACTGCCCCAGGAACAAGGCAGAGTCACGGGAAGTGACGTCACATCACGTGACTCCGTTTTGTTCCTGGACGGAGCAAGAGAGGAGACACTGTAAGGGAGCAGCGAGAAGGCAGCCTTGCGGGACTGAGCAGGATTACCAGGACCCGCAGGTACAGTGCCTGACCGCCCGCTCCCACCCGCAGCACCAGCAAGACCGCCCGCACCCGCAAGTTTTTTGGCGGGACCCACAGGACCCGCCTCCCAATGCAGTCCTCTACCTGAGACCACCGTTGTTGTTTATTTATGGCAATAAATAAATATCCCCCATAGACTTTCTATAAGGCTGATCCATTGTTTTATTTTCCCCACACAGTATTAGAAGGAGTCAGGGTGTTTGGCTAGTAGATTGGGCTAGGATAACAGAGCGAGAACTCATACACGTGGCTTATATGCAGCTGCCAACAAATTATGCAAAAACTACAAGGACGCCTCATGTGGTGAAACGCGTCGGATACGCAAACACCCCCCCCCCATCTCCTGTGCTTTGTATCGTCTTGCATAAACTTCCATTCTATTATCAACTATTACCAGAATCAACTGCTTGACCCGGGCCACTAACATGACTTTTTACATACCTGTATATATCACTATTTATTCGCACCCCTTGCTTCTTTATATATTTACTCCTTTTAGACAGGGCGGAATCTACTTAATTTTTCACTTATTTATATAAATTACAACTGCCTTGAAGAAAACAGGGAACTATTTTTGAAAACATATTTTTAATCTGATGCTAGTAATAAAAATGGTGAGAGCTCCCCGTTAATAGGTTCGCCATAGGGTGGGTTAATGTGTACATTAAAGTGTACTTGTCGCTGACAAACGCATAGATATTACCTAGAGTATAACTCTTACGATGACAAGATGGCGACTAGTGCACACCAGTTAACTCAGTGGGGTTTATTCACCAAAGTGAGAGTTTATTATTCGTTGTTAAGAGCCAAACACACCAAGCTTGGGTTGCAGGAAGAGCTTGTCTGGCCCTGTATAATGCATAGTAAAAGTAGAATAAACCCCAAAAGTGTCACAGAAAGTAATTGACGTTTAGGTTTTGTGGACGGTGCTTCGGGTGTTTCAGTACACAACATACTGTAGTGTCAATGAGCAGCAATCAGATGCATTGTCTATGCAGACTTTTAATACTAGCGTGAAACACGGTGAATAGGGACTGGTGGGTTTTCTGATCCATTAAGGTGGGGCGGATAAGGAATTTAACTCCCCTTCTGAGGATCAGCATTGAAAATCTTTTCAGCTCTGATAACACTGATAAAATAATCCGTGGGCTTTTTTTAATATATATATATATATATATATATATATATATATATATATATAAACGCTAATAATCTAGATTTGTATTCGTTATTCCATTACGTTGTATGGTTCTTCATACAGTATGTATCCATATTAACAAATCCAACACATAATGATAAACGTATGGCTCTTCAATCAAATAAAAGACTGCTAAACAGACAACTCTAGAATTTAGATTTTACAATTTGAAGATTTTTTTATATGTATAAGATTGGAAATAGTCCGGTATTCTAGGGAGAGAAATATGATTTTGCTTAATGTATACTGTAAAAATGCAAAAAAAATCCCCAAATTTCCCGAAATGCAAGTAATTTTGGACACAGCCTCGATACACCTGTGCTTGTCTTGTATGATCTACCTGATTAAATCAGAGCTGCATGTGGGAAACGACTCTATCCCATTCTTTGAGAGTGCGGAGAATCAGTCATCAGGTTTAATAATAGGTATGAAGCAACACTGATGATGTAATTACCAAGGAACACATATATTCATTTGGCCCACACCTGTCATTCAAAAGATCTAAGCTCATCTGGACCTCATAAGGCTCCTGAATGTCTGTAGCTAGGATTTCTTTTTTTTCTTTAAGTGTATAGGTTAAAGGAGCAAGGATATCAACTGTTTTAAGTATATATACAGTGTATATACAGTGCATAAGGTGCTTTATTTGCCCCCTCTAAACCAAGTGATTGCCATTTTTAAGGGTGAATAGCTTAATGAGGACCCTGTTGAGAGTAGACACTTATGGTGCTGCATCCACTACACTTTAGTAGGGTTATTATTGAGTTATTGATTGGCTGGGCTGTCTGCGAATGAAATATCTAGGACGCAGCCAAAGGCCTAGAAAACTCCCAACCCAGAAATTGATGGATTCCCCCTTGGTGAAATGGGTCAAGAAAGACCATTTAATCATTGGACCTGGACGGCCAAGTTGATTCACTGTTGGTTAGATTTATTTTACATACCTCACAAAATTTCCTAAAAAAGGGGGACATCAAGGGAAGAAAGAGGGACACAGACATCTGGATCCCAAATAGGGTCTGCCCCTCCTAAACAGGAACAGGGCTCAGCCTCCATAGACTACATTAGACACTTTAAGAGCACCAGAATATGGCATCATAATGTGGTGCAGATGTCAACAGAGGAGGGGGTGTCTGGGGGGCTGCCCTATTTTGCTTGCCGGTGGGCCGCTGTCAAACAGTGCCTCATACTCACCCAATCTGTAGACAGGGTCCAGTTGTGTGCGGCCACCGACTGGATATTCCCAGCAACGGATATTGTGAAACTGTAACTAGCCTACGACTTGTTGACCACCATGAGAAGAAGAATGGTTACAGTCGTATTAGTTAAAGTGAACAT
Organism: Spea bombifrons; assembly: GCF_027358695.1. Classification (NCBI taxonomy): domain Eukaryota; kingdom Metazoa; phylum Chordata; class Amphibia; order Anura; family Pelobatidae; genus Spea; species Spea bombifrons. The sequence goes on from NC_071089.1 coordinate 108,455,523, forward strand.
GGATTCTTTTGTCAATCGCAACACCTTTCATTAGACCAATCTTGAGATGGAATGTGACCTTACATCTTTTTTTCCACAACGGCCCAAAAAAAGGTCTCAACATCAACAAAAAAACTCTTGTGATCACCATGAGGGCATCATGGGAATTGTCACTCCACAACACAAGATGTGCTATCTAAAAAAAGGGTATTCAATACAGCATTAACTATTCATAGATATACTTTACCTTGATCCTGCCTGATCTGTAACGCGCTCACTTTCAGTCTATATCTAATCCCAAGTAACAATGTATCTCACAGTGAAACATTTGAAGGAGTGGTGCGATATGGATTTCACTCTTTGCTCCTATTATCATCTGTCACCTTTTGATCACTTTCATTTATATCCGGCACGTATATATAACAGTAAACAAGGAGCCATATTTTGGGTGACTTTCCCTGCCCAACCGCCACACTGAGCAGATTCTTTATCGTAATGAAGTCCGATTTTCCATAGACGTTTAGCGAGCCATTGTATTGTTTACCGCAGGCAGTACGATGAGAGAAGAAAATGCTTGGATTCTATTATCAGGGATACTTTTATTCTTATAACATTAAAACAAGCCTTTCTTCTCAGCCTAGGGGTGGCTTCATTAAAGGGACAGTCCCGCCATCATTTGTACGTAGATACACTCACCTCCAGTCAGCTCCAGCGCTGGATCTGGGAATGCTGCCTGTGGGGGTCTCTTGAGACCCCTGCGTGCAAGTGGACCATGAAGGAGGAGGGCAGCTGCAACAGGGCTGCTTCTTCTGTGCTCGCAGGATACTTTAAGATGCATTCTTCGCTGGTGGGCATGTCAAGGACATTAAACTGTCCCTAAACTCAAGCAAGCATTTTGTGATTCATTTTCAACATGTATTACTATTAGAATCTTTCAGATCTCCAGATCTGAACCAGACGCAAATATCCATGAGGACTTTAATTCAGGCCACCATCATGATGCTCGGGCTTGGTTAGCCAACAATATATTCTCCAAGTGCTCTGTTTCCGTACCACATCAGGTTTTGGATCAGTTTTGGCTCAGTTTTGGCATGGTCAATCATCCTCTCTGCCTTTCCCCCCCCCATGAGGTTTCTAAAACAAAAATATAAACCTAGAAATGTCAATATATCTTTTTTTATTACTTCTTTTCGTACCACTGTGTAGTTAGTTGACACATAAAGCAGCCATTTTCTCTGTATTAAGTGTTATGCTATAAAGAGCCCGCAGTGACTTTGCCACTAGGGGATAAAACCAGAATCTTCACAATATTACATAGATTGGGGAATTATATCGCCTAAACTAGGAGGGTATGCACAAATCAAATTAAATGGGATTTAACCGACTAATCCTTAGATACAGTAAGGTTCACAGTAAATATATAAGAATTAGGCCATCTGTGAGAACAGATGGTTAGATTGGGAGATTCCGTGTCTAAAAACAGGGCTGTTGGCACCTATAGTACAAGGGTCTTCTTTAAGTTCTTATTTATTTGTGGACAAGCAATTTCCGGATGAGCAAGGGCCGGGGGTGAGCATGACAGGGTGTTATATGCTTACTGATGCGGTCCCTTTCATAACAAAATGATATTTTAGAAACATTATTCCCAATAGCACTGAATGCCCAAATCCTCCCAGGAAATAATTCCAATCAGGGCTTCTCCTGTGGCCGGAAGCACATTACATACTTATATCTGCCGAATGTCCCGACGTAACGATTTAAATAGAAGCCAGCTACGGGTTAGATGTTGGTTTTTATCAACCACCTCCGGAAACGGCACTTCCCAGATGTTCCTCGTCAGATACTGTAGTGACCTGCCTACTGTGACATTGCCTGAACACACAGCACACGTCCCCTCTTATCACAGCAATTTATCTCCCGACAGACATCACTGCCGAGCAGCAAGCAGACCACGGCAGAAGGTGCTCAGTGTATTTGTATACGGAGTATCTGCCCTGCCGAATACAACATTGTCTTTGGGATACATAGCATAGGCTGTGGTGGGGTAAACGTGATGGAAACCCCTCTACTTAATCTTAAGGGGGGGTAGCAGAAGCATCATTACTCATAAGCCCGGGACAGAGGTGCAGAGGTCAGATCACCCCCTTCATTTTAAGTGGAGGGGTTTCCATCAGCTTTACCCACCACAACCTATGTTGCACCAAGGCTCAAGCAGTAAGTCAGTATCCAACCTCATGCTCGTCCCGCTGAGGATGGAGCAGCTAGCCACAGCCTTTTTAGACTGGATGTGCTGCTGCATATGGAGACGCTTTTATCACATCAGCCTAAAAGGTTGTGCTTCCTCGGGAGGGCTTTTCTTGTACATACCGTAGTTCACCACGCTTGCACTGTTCTTGCACGGAGCACGCGTGTCTTTTTTTTCAAATTTTTTTTATTTAATTTCAATAAACGGAATCACCCAAAAAATGCCATGGTGGAGCTGGGTCCCCTGAAAAGGTCCTGGCTTTTGTGGTGAGAAGGGCACACAGGTAGCTCTTTGGAGGATCCGGCCCTCCTGCAGGCCTGTTGACATGGAAGGAAGGGATCACAAATCCCTTTGGGGAGTGCGGTCCCAGAAGAAACAAAGAAAAGGACTTGGTGTCCACCGTCTCTTACTGGCATGTTTGGCACCTGGCACTTTTTTCAGGCCTCAATAATAATAAAATAAAAAAAAGCTGTCCACGAGTGCATTCGTATTTCACTATTACAAGTACACAAAAACATGTTTATTTCCAACTCTCTACTAGATCCGATTCCACAAGAACACACATGCAAACATATTAACATACTAACACGGTAAAATACTGACAGACACACAAACATACTTACCCACATACTAACAAACACAGTAACATACTAACATACTTATACAGACTAACACACAAACAGTAACATACACACATGAACATACTTACCCACATACTAACACACACAGTAACATACTAACATACTTACTAACACTCAAACAGTAACATGCTTAGCCACATACTAACTGTACTCTGATCTTTTGGTACACATGAAAAATCACGTTTCCTGATAATCTTTTTTTAGCATGATTAAGCTGTGTTGGGTGTGTTGCATAAACAAGTATATCAGTGCGCTTCTACTTTGCAACACATTTAGAGTCTAGGTACTCTGTATGGTACTTACAACTATCTGCCGTTCCATTTTCTAACACGCTTAGAAATAGTGGCCTAAATACATAGCAAATGTGTAATATATGGACACCTAGGGAGCGATCCCCACCGCACTGTAATATGTTACCGTGTATCATTCATATTCTGCATAAGGCTGTGCCCTCAAAAACCCACCCTGACCTGTATGAAAGGGTTAACTCCTGCAATGGCTACACTATGGAGGATTAATTATTACAAACAAGTAAAAGACTACTGAGGCCAGCTGTGTAGTTACGTAGGCTGTCCTTATATGCATTAAGGCACATGTACTTAGGTAGACCTCCAGCTTCAGTATAAGCAGGCAGAGGAGGAGGCAAAAGAGACCTAGTGACGTTCATAACAAGCAGTTCTGGAGGAAAGATCTAAATGTGGTGCAATCACCATGGAAACCAGCGGTGCGTTCCTGCCGGCTGCTCCTCAGTTTGCCCCAGAACTGCTTAAAATGCTCAATACGGGCCAATGAATCTGACATTGTCAGGGCAGGAGTCACACCATGAGTTCTGCCGGAGCCTCCACCAGAGATGCAGTCGACCGTCTGGTCATGAATACCTAACGTTACAAAAGCTGGACCTCTAAGTAATAGCAAAATAGAGCTTCAGGTAACCGCATCATTCTGAGATTTAGTAAAAACTAGGATTTTCAAAAAAAAAATCTAGGGTGACCATCTGTCTTGTAAATCTGTGCCTTTCAGAGCCGCATTGATTTAAGGTAGATTTCCACCTAATACCTGAAGTGACCGTATAAAGTCACCAGCTAAGAATGCACAAAGTACTCAGCAAGTCATTAATACGCATTATTTGGCTGTATAGATAAATAAATGGGGTAACATACGCATTGTACCACCGCCAGCCCCCCCCTTCCCCGACACCCCCGGTTCACCCCAGTTTTGGCTGTCTGAAGGGTATACTTTCTACGCATGCACACAGGGGTCTTGTTACATCTCTTGCATGAGCCAATGCTGGAGCTGGCTGGAGGTTTACTGCGCATGAGCAGATCCGTTCTAACAAATGCAATTCCTGGAGCCAAAGAGACAAACCAACATTCAGCTTTGGGGTGGAATAGCCTCAAACCAATCATGTCTGTAATCATTTGGCTACCATAGTTTAAGGGTCATTGTCCACTTGAACTGAATCATATCTACATCCCTAAAACACAAAGGGTCCTGAGTCCTAAGCAGGTTACCGCCTCCTGTGTGCTTCACAACTCTCATAACACTCAGCCAACATCTTCCATATCGCCATCCATAAAGGCTATAGTGTCTGTATTTGGCTATCTATGACATAAGTGTTGCAGGATGTCAGCGTGTCCTCTAGAACACGCCATTTTATCGCAGGCCTCTGCGTCGCTCTGGAAAGGGGGCATCCACATGTCAAACTTTCTAGAGTCCTGACAAATCCAGGTCATCTCAAAAGAAGAGAAGCTGCCCTCCAGCCACTTAGCTGCCTGGGCACGGGGGGTATATACACGTCGCGTGTGCAAGGACACGCAGTTATAGAAAGCATAGTACATGTTATGGGCTAACACTATAGCTTGCTCTGGCTACCGTTACTGCTTTCATTCGGTAGCCACAGTGCCGTTTGTTGAATAGGATTATTGAGGAATCCATAACTTGCGGGAATCCATGCGGGTGCAAGTTTGCGGGGTATCAATAATTAACGCACTCCAAACTTTTAGTTGCAGATATACTGGCATTAAAGGGCAGCTGTAACCCTTCGAATGCTACAGGGGCAAGCAACAAGATTTTTTTTTCTCCATGAATTGCGTTTCCAAGAAGGAAAAAAAACATTAACCATTTCAGTGCCAGAAGGGACAGCAAAAGCAGAAATAATGGCAGAGAACCCAATGCAAGATGCAGACTCCTATCTGAAGAACCGGTAATATAGACGTTTTTTTTAGCCCTGGCACTTCAGCAATTGACACTTCCAGTTTGGTGAAGTTGTTTGGGACTTTAAACCGTTTAGAGTGGAGGAGGAAATAATTGATTATCCCAGAAAAGGAATTCTTACCTTTAATATGTATCTACACCATTATATTCCATCCCAGCCGCTCTAACATACAGCAGCCTAAAGGTCATGTATGGCAATCACATTGCAGAATGAAACCGGCAGCTACCTGCTCACAGACCAGGGTTATTATTAATAATATTTATAATAATTATAATAATATTTTATTTATACTGCGCCAACAATCTACTCAGCGCTTCTTACAGTCCATACATTCAAAGGGTCGATGCGTTAGGAATAGAATCATAATAAACATACAATGTATCGGACCCAAGGCAATACAAAGAAGAAACGTGTACGGAACATTAGCCCAAAGCCACGGGAAGCGCAGGAGTGAGAGGACACGGCCCCTTGGATTGACCTCTTAATACCCTTACCTGGTCTATTGGCAGCTGCACTGCATCGCTAAGAGGAAGAAGCAGTGTGGATCCAGTGGTACTAGTAGCCATGGCAATGCCTCAGAGGATGAAAGGATGAGGAAGATGAGGATGGAGCCGATGTGGCTTTCTTCCTGCTCTCCTTGTAAATCCAAGAGCGAAGGAGGCGGACAGGACCTTGATTCCCTAAAAAAGATGTGCAGCCTGCTCCGGCGCACCAACTAACACAACCTGTCCCAAAATAACCAAAGGGAATTAGGCGATCCCTCAATAAATCCAAGACCCTACAAGGAATGGAGATGGAAAGGAATGCTGGCACTTGGTTTCACATGATTCGGAACGGCGTCGATGTCTCCGGGGCGAGGATACATCGGTTTCTCCATGCAGCGAAACCACAAAGAGCTAGCCTGCCTCCGCTCAGTGCACTGAATGCAGAATGACAGCCAGGGAGGGGGGAGAAGGGAGGACTGGGCTGGGGAAGCTCAAACACTCATGTATGGAAGCCTGCAGAGCACATACTTAGTGCTCTCATTCTCAAAATCACTGCCTGCCTTAGTCTGCCTCAGCATCACCTCCCCGCCGGGTGCCAGCGGAACAGGAAAAAGCTGCAGATGGGCTTCATTGTTTCAGTTCTGTATAGAATGCAGGTCATGTGAAATGTTTCCCAAGAAGAAATGTTTCTAGGTGGAATATATTTACCAGTGTCATAAAAATAACGACGCTAAAACATAAGTATGACATAAAAATTATGCCCGAGTGACATCTTTACTAGCCCACAATGCGCTGTATAGGCACACGAGCCACATAGGGTTGCCCGGTTCTTTCCAGGACACACGTATGGTTCGCGTGTTGTTAACCAGATCATGGAAAGTGCTGCCCCGCAGTGTGTCGGATGTATTAACTCTTTATACTATTTCATCATTTATACATTACAATGTGTAAAATGTATGCTGCAGACATCCTGGGAAAAATGGCTGACCCAGAACCTGGGCTACCTTTACCAAGGGGAAAAGGACCAGGTGTGGCCCCCGGGACCCTGGATCCTTCCAAAATAATTACATAAATATATAGTGGCCAAACCCTCAGCCGTGGGCCATAAATCTCACTGCCAAGAATCTTAAGCATGCTCCTTTAGAACAATAGGGCGAGGAACACTAATTTGTGGAATTTATTTATGTAATTTATTTAACTAACATTTATTTAAAAATAAAGCCTGCCTCCCATTGGAACCCTTTCAGGCGTTTATTCTGCTGGCCCGAACTGACCAGCCCTAACACCCACAAACGTTGGCGTCCTCGCCAGGCCCAGCTAAGCCAGGTTCCGCAGACAATATTCTCAGCTCCAGGCAGGTAACACAGGTGACCTCTCCTTTACCAGGGAGCGCAGGACATATGCTAGACCCCCTGGAACTCTTCTGCATGCCGGCACTGGAGTGGGCTGCTGAGTATATTGTGTCTGCACAGCGGTGAGAAGGACATCAGGTCGGCCAAACACATATCCTGCAAGCCAAGGGGCCGGGGTGTATGGGGGGGATCCCTCTATGCATTTGCATGACTTGGTCATTAATCCCTAGATGACAATTGATGTGCCAGACATGCGTGCAATTTGTGACCGTTTACATGCCTGGCCTGTCATGGGGTTACATGAGCGTCTTCCTTAAGCCACTGTTGCTGTATTGAGGCATTCTGCAACACCAATTAAAAAAAAACGGAGCAATCGCATATTCAATATGGCGGCACCTGTCTGCAGTAATGAGTTTACTCAACCTGTGTTACTGAATACCTTGGGAAAAAAACACACAAAAAAACTCCACGGCACTGTTTGATCGCACCAGAGAGTGTTCACAAGCGCCATAGTGTATGGCAGGGGTGTCCAACCTGAGGCCCTCCAGCTGCTGCAGGACTACATTTCCCATACTCCTCTGCCAGCCACTTAGCTGAAAGAGCATTATGGGAGATGTAGTCCTCCGGCATCTGGAGGGCCGCAGGTTGGACACCCCTGGTGTAAGGTGTGCTGCCTCTGACAAGATGCCAGCGCCTAGTTAAAGTAAAAGAGTTCCCAGAGGGTCTGTCCAGACAGCTGAGCACCTCCTGGATGTTAACTACAGGTACTGTAATCAACCATGCTAGTCAATGGAGCCCAGCTTACTAATCACTATGTGATTAGTAAAATATAAAAGAAAAATATGAAATAAAAAATAATGCTCCAGTGATGTCACCCAGACATCAAAAAAGGGAAACAAAAGAAAATAAATGTCCACAAAAATGTGAAAAAATAAAATAATGAAAAAATAAAATGTGAGCAAGTTCTAAAATTGGCACTATATCTTCCTACAAATCCTGGCACAGAAAGTGTTAAAATACCAGCATGTGAAAGTCAGCATGTGGGAGTCTACTTTTTGATGGGGTAAATTGAATTGGTTGTTATAAAAAATGTGCATCTCTCAAATTTGACATTTTAGCCTCCGGACAACATGACAACCCCATGCATGGTTGTATCACTTTACTCAGGAGATGTTGCTGAACACATATTGGGGTGATGTTTGGAAGTGACATATACCAGGATCCGTAAATATATACCTGAAGTATAATTTGGGGGGGGAGTGGCAAAGGCTTTTGGTTAAAACTAGTGCATGGAAAGAGTTAAATTACTAGCATTTGAAATACCTTGGGGTGTCCAGGTTTCAAAAATATATGGTTTGTTTGGGTAAATTGAAGTGGCCTTCTTCAACTATGTTCCAAATGGGGGCAGGCTTACAAGGTTTAAAACAATTTGGTTTTGACAATATGCTACTTGTAGTTATTATATAACTTGCAAAAAAAGCACAAAAGAAAACCTTTGGGTATTTCTAAACTCAAATAGTAGAATGCATTTAGCAGTTTGTTTGTTTTCTTCATTACCCTTTGTAGATGAGTAAGAGATTTTTTTAAATAAAAGAATTTAGATTTTTACAACTTTTCACCATATTGAATTTTTTCTTAATAGTAAATCAGACGGTATCTAAAAAAAGCCCTTCCTGTCCTGAAAAAAAACCATATAACTTGTGTGGGTAAAGTAAATGACAGAGAAGAAAATTACAGCTAAACACGAGCACCGCAGAAATGCTAAAAAAAAAAAAAAAAAAAAAAGCTTGGTCCTTAAGGGGTTAAAGACAGCCCTGCCCAGAACTAAAAGAATGCGAATAATTCAATTTCTGTGAATCCTAAAATGTGCCTTTTATAATTAATTAAAGCAATATCGCTGAGTTAAACCCAGCAGAGCCAACCCATCATATAAGAAATAGCTAATAGCCAGTGGTAGGTGAATGAGTTTATTCAGTTGAACTTATTACATTTCCAAAGACTCTCTTTATTGGGGACATCCACCTCGTCCTGATAATTCCTTTTATTCATTACTTTCATCCCCTTTAGGCTAGGTTTCCACTTGGGTTTTTGTCCTGCGTTTTTTTCTTGATGAAAAACGCCAGAAAAAACGCCAAGAAAACTGCCACGGCATTCTCCTGCGTTTTGGCGTTTTTTTTCTGGCGTTTTAGCCTTTCTGTGGAAATTGCTTTTTTTGGCAGTTTTTACAGCCTTTACAAGTTAGAAGTTTCACCCAGCTAAAAGGTATTAGGATAAATGGCAAGTATCTGCCCTCTCCTGATGTCATTTACTTGGTAGAGTTCTACTTAAATGCCCTGGCGGACCCTTTTGTCTCTTTTCTGTGGTTTGTAAGGCATGCTTTATTCCGAATGTCTGCTCCTCTAGGAAGATTGGCCCCAAATGATGGTGCAAATTGTTTGCTGTTGCTTTTGGCACGCAGGATCCAGTCGCGTATGTTTGTTTGTAATGGCATGTTTGTTCCAAATGGTGTAAAATTCAATATGAACCAGTCCAGGACTTTGTTTTGTGTGAAACTGTTTGTTTTCAGCCTATTTCTCGTAGGACACACAGATACTGGGTCCATCCTCTGCATTGTAACTGTGGAAAAAACGCCATAAAAAACGCCAAGGCAAAAAACCCACATGGCTTTTTCATGGCGTTTTTTCTCTCCCATAGACTTCTATTGGAGAAAAACACCAAGATTTCCTTGCAAAAAACGCCAGAGCGTCAACATGCTGCGATTTTGAAAAACTGCCACAGAGCAGTTTGGCCGTGTGGCTGAATTGGCGTTTTTATGGGTGTTTTTAGCAAAAAAAAAAAACAAGTGGAAACCTAGCCTAAATCTGAACTCATTGATCCCGGTGGCTTCAGAATGAAGAGTGAGTAAAATTAAAAGCAGACCAGGGCGTTATTACATGTCAGCCCACAAATCGCACATCATCCCCGGAAAACAAGTATAATCTAGAAGTAAACGTGAAAGAAATGTTGAAGAGAGAAATGTTTCTGTCTAACAAGGTACACTGCTAGGTCTTCTGAGGAATGACATATATATAAGTCAATTAAAGGTAAGAGGTTCCTGTTCATGCTTGCGAATCTACATAGAATCTCAACAACAAAGGCTTCTATCAATCCTTCAGCTAAATGTGGCGACTTAATCCGTGATCATAGAGTGCAGAGCAGGACATTTTCACGTCTCCTCCCCGGAGACGTTTTGGCACATCGTTTAATGCTAACATGGTTCTCGTTAAAGGTTAGTCCGTGGTCACAGAATATTACATACGTGAGCTATGACTGGGGTTCGGCAGTTGTATGGAAAGCAGTTACCATGGTGCAGAGTTTAAATTAATGTCTATAATGTTATTATTATGGCGTGAAGATGGTTTTGTAAAATAAATCACGGTTAGGAAACAATGAGTTTAGTCATCTGCTGTCCATACCCTACCAGTTATTGGAGGCTTACAGGAGACCTTCGCAGCTTTAAACACAGCCGAGATTGTTTGTTAAAGCCGCCTATAGCATGTCTTTTGGGGGGTTTTCTTAATTAATGTAATAGTTTTGGAGATACTTAATCTAAAACTTTTCCTGTGGCAGGTTCTCACAGAACCAGCATTATCTAATCAATATCCTCTCTTGAAGTTCTCACCTTTCTCCTCACCCGTCTTGGCTGAGTGAACCAATCATATAGAAAAAGAGAATTAAGATGGTTGCTACCAATGTCTATATGTAATATTAAATCCATACATAGATTTCTATCACATAGAAGTAATTTACGGGATTTGGGGACGCGTCACATAAATCGGACACATCATATCAGCGGATTCTGTATTAGTAGCAGAGGCCTCTCACCGGCACGGTCTATCAAACCTATGAGGCCTGTCAGATCAGAATGCACAGCCGCCGGAGGTCTGTCACACCAATAGAGCGCGCCGTATCGGTGAGATTAGCCCCGTAGCATCACTGGGGATGGAAGAATATTCCAGATTGTGTGATAGTTTGACAGGGTCCCCCTTATCTATTGTTTCTGTCCAAGTTGTTATATGATGCACTGCTTGTTATGTCCACGTGTGCTTCGCTCGTAATATCACCCCAGGGAAATCCATTCATAAATTCCTGGAAAAAAGACTTCCATGGAAAAGGAATTCAGTAAAACTCACTGAAAAAGGGCAGTTGGTTCTTTTGTGCCTTCGCGATACGCTCCCATGTCACACACAAACTGTCATGTTAGCGGGGGCTATCACAGCAACGAAAGCTGTCATATCAGCAGGAGTTTATAAAAATAGTGCGCGGCCGAGCCAAGTGCTGATATCATAAAGCAAGAGGAACAAGGTCGCCTCGGCCTACTCTATCATCAGCACAATGTGGGACTTCTGCTTGTTAAGTGACGCCAAACAATATTACGTTACATTGTATTTATAGAACACCAGAAAATTCCAAAGAGCTCTTATACTGGAACGTTAACAAAAACATTAAAAATACAGAAATGACAATAACATAACACATACGATGATAAGGATGGCAAACCTATGGCACGCGTGCCACAAAAGGCATCCAAAGCCTGTGTTGTGGCACACGGCCAGGTTGCCGCCTGACAATAATGGCAACGCAAGGTCAGTACATACTCGCAAGGTCAGTACATACTCGGTTTCACTGCTCTGTCGAGAAGCGTGCCGCCTATTGATGCTGAACGCTGGAATATGATGTCATGTCCCGGCGGTCAACACTGAAGCCGCGTAAGACAGTGATGGAGCACTGAAGCAAAGGTCTGTAGGAAGAGACTTTATGCTCCCACCACAGGTGTTAAGAAAGGTAAGAGATGAGGAGAAAGATGAGAGACAGATAGTAAGAAAAAGGAGAGATAAAGAGTAAGATATAGGGGAGAGCTAAAGAGGAGAGAGAAAGGGGAGAGGGGAAGAGATGATAGAGAGAAGGACGATTATGAGAAAGAGGAGAGATGGGGAGAACAGGGAGAGGTAGTGGAAGTCACCCATCTCGTTTAATACCCACAAGGGTAGGCTACGGGTAGCCCACAAGTTCCCAGGTACGGATATATTGCTCTCAAAGCATTTATTTACATGAAAGCAGCTGGTTAACACCGTGATTACCATCACCACTAGAACAATGTCAGTAATGTATAGGTTTATCCCAATTGTTTTTCATCTTCACTAAATGCTTTTACAAGAACACGCAAACATGGTTGGTATTGATTATTTTAGGTGGATGAGTGGACTTTGCGCCTCAAGACTGTGCAAGAAATAGATATAAATGATTTCTCTTGTAAAGGTTACGCAATACCGTACACTACAAAATGAAAAATGCACCAGTACGTCAAAGCGACAGTGCGGAGACCAGGAAATAACCAAACATGCCGGATATTCCAACAATTTGTCAAGCTTGAGCTGTTATCTGCACTAATGCCCTGCTCCATGAGCCAAAAAGTAATGGCGCCACCTGCTGGATAAAACCAATTAATAGAGACCGCATTTAAAGGCGGAGGCGAATGAGTTTCTGTTACAAAATGGGCCAAAGTTAACGTTCTGTCTTCATTTTCACAGTTACATTACCTGATTCATAATAATAATAATAATAGAGAAAATAACATTCTCCCTTAAAGGAAGAACAATAGAGATATGCAAAATATTAATGAGGGGCATTTTTAATTGCATTGCAAGTTTCATTTTTGTGCAGCCTCTCCAAAAACAATATCATGGGACTTTGTAGGACCCCTAAATGAATCAGAAAGCGTGGGTTTCGTTTGTTTCCAGCATTTGCTTGTCCATTTTGATAGGATTAATATGGGCTACAAGAGCATCCGGCGTCAACAGTGGAATATGGAAAAGGAATACTTTAAAAATAATAAAATAATAATAATAAATAATAATAAAATAATTCTTAGAATTAATAAAAAAATAGTTGGTTATAAGGACTGATGGCTCTCCCCACATCCCAGAGGCGGCCTATGATTAATAAACCAGTGTGGGAATCGGCAGGTATGGGGAAGCGATCGGACATTAAAGTTTTATTAGACGATTAGAAATGTTAAGAATTCAGATGGAATTTATTAAATGAAACCTTATATAAATAAGAATAGCATCACATAAGAGAAATATTTTTTAAAAGAATATAGGCAGGCAGAACAATGGAACATGAAAATTGCGTCTCCCAGAGTAGATGTGTAGAATGAAGAACTTAGTGGTGTTCTAACACTGCTTGTATGGCGAGTCCACCCGTGTACTTGGCATGGTGACAGCACGGGCGTGTTTCTGTTTGACTAGCATTGATGCAGAACGCGGTTAGAAGGCAAGTAAAGGAATTGCACTGGTATCGCAGTGTACGAATGATTGAGGATCAAAGCTAATGTGGGTTTGCAAAAAAGGTGGGTAATATTAAAACTGGACCCTTGGCGGATAGAGAGGTAATCAGTGATTACAAAAGAAAAAGCTAACATGCCAAATAATTCCTTTTCCTCTTCTTACACGAATAAAGCGCCAGTCGTAGACCATTCTCAGAATTCATTCTTGCTCCATACGTGGCTCATTCAAGAAGAAGTCAAAGGGCAACTGGAAACATGTGAGATTAATAAAACACATAAGACATATAACTTATGTCTTAAGCTGCAGCATTGAAGTAAAGGTGATACAGCCTCGGAAATGATTGTATGATTCTGCAAGCCTTAATACCACTTTCTATGTTTCAGTAGGTAAAGGCAGACATGGATTGTATGTTTTTTTATATGATCTGTTTTTCTTCATGTGTTCAGTAGCTTCCCAGGTGTGGTCATTGTACGGACGCTTTGACTACCTTTGGCCCCAAGTCAACGGTCCTGCATGGACAACCACAGAAAATAAAGCAATGACTGCTCGGAAATAACTATATAAAACCGCCATCTCGCCTCTTCAATTTGTAAAAGTGGCATCTCGCTTCAAAGTGCCCTACGGTCAAACCCGTTGCTAATCGGCCCCTGGATGGAAGAGATGAAAAGCTGAGCACACAATGAATCTGCGTGAGCAAACAACTGTAGCGTAATTAACAAAGCGGATGTAATGGAAAGTATGGATGTCACGACTAATGAGCCCAGAGGGAAAACATCTGACTCTGTGCATAGTAACCGGCGTGAGGACTGTCATGTAACCTTTTCCTAGCTCTGCTCTCCACCTGTTATACTGAGTATTTTCTAATGTGCAATAGTGTTATGGGGAATCCAGCCCTATGAATGGGCCGAAGGGCCGATTGGTACTTATCTGCCGACGCATTCTATGTTTCTTTTTCAGGCCTGCATCTATTTAAATATGTCACGTACTTCCTATAGCTCGAGAACGGGGGTGAAATAGACATTTCAGATGCCCGCAGTGTCGATGCTGCTATTTATATAGGATGTGCCTTTTTTTTGCCCCTTATAGATTGACCCCTTTTTAATCGTCCATTCAATTTGTCACCAGGACTAGTCCACCCTGTTAGTTTGTTAATCACTCTCAGACATTACAACGTATTACTGAACCCTTTCCTCGTTTGTGATAGTTGTACATGGAAAGTTATTAATTAAAATTGATTTTATAAAAATGGAGCTATAATCCTTCCCAGGATAGGTCTTCGACCAACTTGCGCCCCAGTCAAGAAGCATCTCTGCCCCCCAGCATGCATGCCATGACTTATTTTTACATTTAGAATGTCAATAAAGTAACAGAGATCTTGTGCATGTTCCCTACATATGGCGGGGGCATCCGTTGTAGCCCTTGAAGATGCCAGACCCACTTTTATTGGTTTCATTTATTTGGAGTGACATCCAGCGTCCTCCAGGTTCCAGGTCAATGGGTGACGCTCCCAGGTATCATGGCCACCATTCATCGATAATATGCCATAGCTTGGTATGGTGATAAGAATAGAGCTTCTCTTTATTGGTAACCACCATTGTTCCTGTGATCAAATTTATTTCTTGCTTTTATTTATAGATTTTTTTATTGACAGGCATGTATTTAAGAAAATTCTAACATTCAACACTGTAGAAATGCAAAGTCTAAAAGCAATTATTTGATTATTTAAATTATTTTGAATAATGATGGTAACCTTATAAGGAAGAGAGAAAGTCGATGGATGTGGGTCTCAGAAACAGATAACTGAGTAGGGTGCTAATGTTATCCTCCACATTGGATTTCCAGAAAAAGATTTACTTTCTGCTGAAAATTGTGAAGGAAATTAGAAAAATAACTAGTAAAGAATTCCCCGATACTAAACAGGGCATAACCCGCCAAGCCGGTCTCATAAATACTAGATCCCCCTGCAAATTTCTAGATGATAGACTGATAAGAGATATGTGTATTTGCCAAAAATGTTGCCAAACCAGTACTGATTGAGGAGAAAATACATTTTACATGCATAACATGTATACATTACAGGGCTAGTCCTAGATCAAATGATTGTGCTTCGCCTTACTGTTTTATCGAAGCATCATTGTGGCTTTTAGGGTTGTAGAACATTGTGATAAACTCTTTAGGAAATAGCTGTTTCTTGCATCATGTTTGCGAGGGGTATTACTAGAGTATTACTAGAGGTGATTCTGGAGATTTAAGTATAAGATTGATGGAGGTGCTTGAGATTGTGCCATGCTCGGTGGTGGACAGAGTTGCTGTAGATGAAGCCATGCTTGGTGGTGGACAGAGTTGCTGTAGATGAAGCCATGCTCGGTAGTTGACAGAGTTGCTGTAGATGAAGCCATGCTTGGTGGTGGACAGAGTTGCTGTAGATGAAGCCATGCTCGGTAGTTGACAGAGTTGCTGTAGATGAAGCCATGCTCGGTGGTGGACAGAGTTGCTGTAGATGAAGCCATGCTCGGTGGTGGACAGAGTTGCTGTAGATGAAGCCATGCTTGGTGGTAGACAGAGTTGCTGTAGATGAAGCCATACTTGGTGGTAGACAGAGTTGCTGTAGATGAAGCCATGCTCGGTGGTGGACAGAGTTGCTGTAGATGAAGCCATGCTGAGTAGTTGACAGAGTTGCTGTAGATGAAGCCATGCTCGGTGGTGGACAGAGTTGCTGTAGATGAAGCCATGCTTGGTGGTGGACAGAGTTGCTGTAGATGAAGCCATACTTGGTGATGGACAGAGTTGCTGTAGATGAAACCATGCTTGGTGGTGGACAGAGTTGCTGTAGATGAAACCATGCTTGGTGGTGGATAGAGCTGCTGTAGATGAAGCTATGCTTGGTGGTGGATAGAGTTGTAGATTATGCCAGTTGCTGGAAATGATGCCATACTTTTTGGAGAATTTAGTTGAACAATATGATGTCTTGGAGTGGAATGGTAGTGTTGATGGAGATGGCACCATGTTTAGGGTAGGTGGCACTGATGGAGATTCTGTCAGTTTTTGAACACTGTTGCTGGGAAGGTTGTTATGGAGGTTGTGTCATCTTGTATGAACGTGGTGGATGAAGTTAATCGAAATTGTGCCATGGCTGGTGTTTATTACATTTTTTCTCTTTCTTAGCGCTCAATCCTTACTGTCATATCCTTACTCACTACCCCCTTCTAATATATTATTTGCTACAAGTATCACATGTGGCTCTAAGTATTGTCATTGGTTGTTACTGCATTGAAATGATCTAGTGGGTAGTGTAACATCAGATATAATAATGCATAAACGATAATGAATGGTTGCCTACAAACACCTCCATAACAATAACCCATTGTATACATTGTGTCCTTGATCAATGCTTTATTATGAAGTGCATTATAGCTGACAGTTTATTTCCCTGCGGAAATGCAAATGTCATCATGTCCCCCGGTGCAGATGTAGTCAGCATAGAGAACATAAACCCCAAGTTCAAGTTCTTTATATGATGACAATGATACTTACACAAAGGATGTCATCATCTAATGATACATAACGTGCATTTACATTAAATTCAGTTATATGCAAATATCCCTATTCATTTTCAGGAGAATATTGTATGAAGTGGAGAAACAGCATATGGTTGTTTTATCTCTTTGTCACATTGCCTTCAATATTTTACATTTTAATTAAAAGCTAAAGCTGACAATCTAGTTAACCGACTCAAAACCAGTCGACTAATACAACACAAATACCTATTAACATAACTTGGAGTTGCTGTTGAGTTGATTGTCACGTAGGGTATCTTGCAAATGGTTCAAGTTGCCATCAAAGTCAACTCAGTAATTGTAACACTGCTTAGTGGTAGATTTAATTCTTCTGCTGTCGAGTTGAATCTGCCAGTTTCGTCAAGTTGGCAAGTGACACTTACATAGAATAATCCCGTTAGTTCATCCTAGGAATCTATCAATCAAGTCAGTGAGCAGTCTGTGGAGCTGTGAGCAGTCTCAAGCTGCCTGGCCACCTACGGCACCTGTTATGATTGACCTCTTGGAGGCTTGCCAAAAGGTTTTTATATCTTATTCTTATTTGTCATATAAATCCATTACCCTTGTGTTGCTCCAGCTATGAAGTTCCCACCACGAGTATTTCTGATATTTCATGATCCGTTGATGGTATCTTCTACATACAATTGCCTACAACGGTGATCACTGACCGCCAGTGGTGCACAGGAGCTTTTCAAGTGGCATTTAGGGTGAGTAGCACAATGATGAAATCAACTCTTACTCTACAAGTATGATTAAATTGTAAGAAATTGTTGTGTATTTTTCACAATTTATGAATTGCATAAATTAATAAAGTCTTTTGATACAACACATTTTTATAATGGGGTCCAAAACAAAGCGTCACATTATTTCCTAGGTTTATTGTTTTCGAAGACAATATTTATCAGAAATAGCAAAATGTCACCAGCTATATGTAGCCAATATAATGCGTAAATCTGGATAATCCATGGGAAACACTGGACATGTGCATAGGGGACCATGAGCTCTGGAGACCCCGGTACTTTGCTGGATAATCCGGCCCCTGGAGGTGCATAGTAGCGGTAGTGGTGTAGGCTATTGTTGCTGGGAGGCAGGGACACATAACATGAACCTGTGTAAAAAGAAGTGGCATTAGGCATCTGACAGGTAAGCGTAAGTATGTGAAGGTGAGTGTCTGTTTTTATTTGCGCCAGATTCTTGCTGTGATCCCCGTCATATACTCGGCAAACTCCTTAAACAAAAATGGAGAAGTTGGTCAACTTGCTTTACAAGGACTGGGACAAAAGCTGCATCTATTAATTTACCATCCTGTTCTCTCTCTCTCTCTCTCTAGGCTAAGAGCATCAGCCTTTGTTTACAGAACCAATTAAGCCTTCTGACCAGGATTAATCAGTGCATGTATCAAGCTAATATAATTTACTTTAGTTCAGCTAATACAGGATAGGAACCAAAATCTTTGCTGAAAGACATACCATATTTTTTGCATTGTATACCATACTTATCAGTAAATGACATTTACTGATATTCTGAATTTGCCCACTAGATGTCACTGTTGCTCTTGTTCCTTACATTACATCTAAGTCCCTAGAGTCCTAGTTTTAGATCATGTCCTCTTCTTCTAACATTTGTCCTCCTTTTAAATAAACTCTGATCTCCCCTGACTTTTAATGAATATTTTTCATTCACTAGATGATTGAAATAGATTGTAAACAACACACAGTAAGCATGGATAAAGATAGACATATGATCATTTTAGCTCTATGGGTTTCAACATCTGACCTAAGATCAAGTTCTTAAAAGAAGTCCCTGAAAAGCAAAAACTAGTTGTGACAGAAACACACGTGTTCCATTCGTGGATGGAAATGGCATGGTTTATGCCTGATCGGGAAAATATCTGTAACGTGCTAAATATGTTTTGCTGGTAAACATGGAATTTTGTTAGCAGATAGTTGAGCGGGCATTTACATATACATTAGGTCCTTTAACATCACAGTACAGGAAAGGGTGTGTTAGATTATTCTTTGTCTTGAATATCTAAACTTCTCCAGTGACCAAACAGCAATCAAGACCACAGCTTCTAAGTCTTCTCTAAGCAGGTTTATGAAATAACAACGTAATATACATACAGTACTGGAGAGACCTTGCCCTTGTAACGTAGGTATTTATACCCTTTTACATACAGTTAGTGTACAAGTTCTTTACTA
The DNA here is from genome assembly GCF_027358695.1 of Spea bombifrons. NCBI lineage: Eukaryota > Metazoa > Chordata > Amphibia > Anura > Pelobatidae > Spea > Spea bombifrons. The sequence goes on from NC_071089.1 coordinate 108,474,527, forward strand.
TATTTAGGCAATGTATGCATTTAGGAACTACTAACGAAGCAGTCATAGGATACACCAATATTCCAGAGGATCCTCTAATAGCTACATGTTCAAAAACATATGTTCCCAGTACTCAAGCGCAGTCAAGCCTAAAGTGTGTGTAAATTATATATATATATATATATATATATATATATCTAATTAGTAGGATGTGTTATATGCATACAATCAGTCTACCAGGATTGCGATCCGCAGACGTTGTGGCTGGACTCCTCACGCATCCTTAGATGTCCCGGGAAATGGATGGCTGAATGTTGGTGAGGCTGATCCCGCATCCTTAATACAGCAGACTTACATTTTTCATCTTGCCCTGAGCGAGAGCTTAGTAGATTCATGGAGGAACACCGATCAGCAAGAGAATAAGTAAAATATTGTTCTCAGGACTGCTTCAGTGATAGAACCGCCTGAGCGTCCAGCCCATAAACAGCGATATTATTGGATTTGTAATAAAGTCGCATACAGGGTCAGGTTTCCGGAAAGTGTTTCAATCCGTAATCACAGATAACCGCCTAATTGAATGCATACTTAAGGAGGCATCACAAGTGAGATTAATAGCTGGGGTTTTACAAAGTGTGGCATTTTTACGGCTCTCTCTCTTCCCATACAAAATTTTGATTTAAGATTAAATGGATCGATTTTATGGAGCACAGATAAATGTATAGACGACGTTCGTCACATTCACTTACGATGATTTAGAGATTGTTTTAGAGAAGTGGCAGCTGCATCGCAAAGGAACAGAACATTCAAAAAACTGCCTGTATGCTGCTATGAATGTTTAACGCATCCTATATAGGAGTGCCAATGACAATCATTTTGGGGGCCAGTGTCTACCCACGGTCATACAGCCAACCAGCAGATTACAAACTAAAACAACATTCAGGGGTGTAGTAGTTACATGGACCTTACGATAAGGAGTGAAGTCTATGTGGATACATTAGCATATACAGTCCCTGTCCCATAGAGCTTATAATCAAAGTAGGGAGTGGGAGACAGACATATACAATCAGGAGTAGGAACAACATAAGAAGTTATGGGAAACCTTACAAGATTCATCAGTATAACAGTTTGACTTTTTTTCTGTGGGTATAAAAAGCAACATCAGTGAGAATTCTGCTCAAGACATCAAGCATCATATATATATATTTATATATATATATATATATATATATATATATATATACACACACATATATATACATGCATACATACAATACACAAAACTGAGTGGGAGGCACAACCTTAACCTATATGTGATCCTGTATGTTTTACGCTTTATACGGGTGCCTGAGATACAGACGAGCGTCTTTTCCTCCTCAGTGATGAGCTGTCCGCTCGCTCTCCGCTGACCCTTGATCTTTACAAGCTGTTATTTATAAACATGATCCATCAGTTGTCTAGACACTGCTGTTTACAAAGTACACCAAAGGAAACTAATAATTATAATGCGACTACAGACACAGCATTGACTTTTGTAGCGTGCAGTAAGAACAGCCCTGGAATGAAGAATTCATGTAAAGGCTGCATGATGGCGCATGGAGTGGTCAGTAAATATATGAAGCCGGTTATTAGTTATAGGGCAATAAACGCTACAGTATAGCTCGCTAGTGAGGCTTCAATAAGCCTGTTCGGCTACACAGTAGGACAGACAATGTAGGGAGCAGTTAGGCTGGTGAGCTTAGAACAGGCCAGTAAGCGGTGTGGACCCCCGCACTGACTCCATATAACCCCTCAAATAAAAGACCAGGTTGGATTCGCAATCATCTGCAGCACATTTACTAAACACTGTGACAAAATGTACAAGAAAATAAACATGAAATGTTAGAACTGCCACAGCGCAGACGAGAGGGCGAGCTTACCCAAAACCGGGCACTTTACATGTTTCACCCGGAGACTCCAGGTGACAGGAGTGGGGTCCTGACGCATCCCACCCATTTCCTCTTTAAATGGGGGCGTTTCACGCGATGTCGGCATGTCTGCGATGTGGCTCTCTGCAACCACCAGTCCAACGGGAACTCTGGGTTTGGAGATTTTCCCTCTACCTTTTCACATGCCAAGCATGTTTCGGACTGGAACAAGAAGAAAAACGCAAAAGATTAACCTGCCACTTCTCCCGAGCACATAGCTAGCACATGTATGTCAGCATGTCACAGCCACACGAGACTCCAGCAATAAACCCCAGAAAATACACCCCACTTACCTTTCTAAGTGGAGCACCACAACCACATATCTAACGGGACCCCCAAATCATGAGCCCAAAGCGGTTTCACCTTTCTTGCAGTTCACCCAGGATGATACATTTTAAGATTTGTACCTCTAAACATGAAATACTGTTGCTGTTTTAAAGGTAAAGGGCGGTCACACCAAATATACCGTATTTATTTGATTTACTTTTTTCTTCTGTTCATTCACTTTTGCATTTAAAATAAACTATTAAAATGTCTATTTGTGAAAGCATTCTTACATGGCAGTATTTTTCCACACCTGCCTAACACTTTTGCACAGTAATATTATATATATATATATATATATATATATATATATATATACATACACATACACATACATATATATATATATATATACATACATACACACACACTGTAGCTTATTATGGAGGGATTGGTGCAATTGGGATTTTTTCTTAGCACATTTTGTGCTGGGCAGAGATGATAATTTTTTCCCCCAAAAAAATATATATCATATTTAAATATATTTATATATATCAACCCCCCCCCCCCCCAGTTAAAAGACAGTCCGGGTACTTTAAGATGAGAATTGGGATAATTGCGCATGACAACAATACCAGAAAAGCTCTGGTCCTTGGAGATTATGGCTGCTAAATACACTTGATCATGAAGGGTTAAGTCAACCAATGTATACGTTTGCCACGTGACTACATTTTACAAGCGGACGGTTTTACGTGTTAGCCATATAATGCCGCGTAATGACCTCGCCGTACAACATCTGCAGAGCTGGAGTTGGCAGAGGCGATCATAAGAGAATTCAGACGGCGTCAGGCATGGCGGCCACCGAAAGGCTCCCAAACATCACAGAAACGGGGATTTTCCACCGCTTCGCTCATCTGCTGCTGAGTCATTCCACTAATCCCCGAGCCCAAATCCAGGATTTTCCTTGGAAAACAACAGATGTCCTGTGTAGTCGGAAGCTTGCCCCAGAATATTAGGGATTGAAACGTAAACACCTGCGCACAGGGGACAGTGTGGTGGATATTCCTTCCTTTCTAACCCAATGGGCACCTGTTACCTTAACCCTTGAAGTGCCAACCACATATGGGATACACATACCTGGGACCTTTTACAACACAACAATGTAACACAATCTTGCGCAGTAGTCACATTTCCCACAATGCTTCATATAGCATGGTGCTCAGGCACTTTAATCCACTCCGAGTTTAGTGAGTCTAGTAATTTGTGCTGTCCAAGCCCGCATCCCAATTATTGTAGTAAGAAGCATCTTCCTCTATGATCTCATAAGTCCATCAGGCTCGGCCAGCAGGCCCATTTCTCCTTTTCTTCATTTTGAGGTCACACTTTCAATCCCATACATCACAGCAAAGAGTCCATGTAATAGTGGATTCTAGACTGAGAACGCTTAAAATGTACAATTAAATGTGGGAAAAAAAAAACAACTTCAACTTAGCCATTTAATTAGGAGCTCAGAGTATAAGCGCCAAACCCAATACATGCGAACGTGCTGTATGTTCCACACCGTAAAAAGCCACAAACGCATAATACGGACGGCATTATCCAAAGCTCGGGCTCTGTATTTATAGCGAAGTTGTACAAACTTACTGAATTAGGGTGAAGGAAATGAGTATAAGAATGTAGTTTGTAAAAGATTATGTTCCGTTATATTTATAGTAATAGTTCCATTACATATTACAAAAATGGGAGATTATACCAAGAACATCAAAATTGACAAATTACAAAGTTAACAATACCATTAGCGTGTTAAGGCATACTGGTGAAGAAGCTCTTATGAGTTTACAGCGAAAGAGAAGGTGAGAGACAGCTTGGGCGAGGATGGCTTCATTCTATCAAGGGTCCGCTGGAGGAGTAAGTGGCCTCAAGAGTCGGGGGAAGGGATAATCTCTCCTAGAATGGAGGTCGGGGGTATTATGAGAACAGATTGTTCCTTTCTGTTGACGTTTTTAGTGACCATGTAAGGTTAGAGACGCTGGCAGCACAAGGTAAGGCATTCCAGAGGACAGGTACAACAAGGCCTGGAGATGCAAGTGGGTAAGAGCTGAACGGAGAAGCGAGTCATAGATAGCGAGGAGGTCGATTAGAAGAGTATTTTGAGATAATAGTTGTAGAAGGGTGCAGTGTCATTTAAGGCTCAATAGGATTAAGGAATTTTAGTTGCGGTATAGGGAGCCAGTAAAAGAACACGGGGCCATAGCTCCTGCACCCTGCATTCTATAATGAAACCATCCGCTTACCCCACACACTCACTGCTCCGTGCGACCCTCACTACACTCCACTCCCTAATCTTCATTTCTAACGCATTGTATCACCACACTTGCTTGGGGTGGTTTTGTGTTACACTTTCATTCACTTCCATGGGCACGTACCTCCAGGACATTGTACTGTATCGGGCTTCACAAAATAAAAAGTTTTGGCAAGGTTATAATGTGTCCAGTTGTGGTTAGCAGAAATAACTTTTGGCAAACAACCCTCTGTCTCACGCACCTTATGCTTGAAACCAAAGTATATTTCCAAACGAGATATTTTGTGACTGTTAACTGCATCTGGTTCCGCACAATCCACGCTAAGTATGCGGTGAAACAGGTTTATTTGCGTGCTTTTGACCTCTCTGCCGTGTGAACATGCGCGCACGTGGCAGTGGCATCATATCTTCTGCTTGTACACCAATACGAGGCTCGCCGGTATAACTAACATTTTATTTGGATGAGGCTTTCACAAATGCAATAAAATGATTGTAGAGTCCGCATACTTTAACGGTCTGTTATATTGAAAAGTGTAAAAAGAAAGCTTTTAGGCAGCCGTGTAATTATTGGTGTCATGTAACACGTTAGACACGGATGATACACCCTGAAACTTATAAATATCTTTGGTATTACACGTACAGCTGAACATTAAAGAGGAGGATCCACCTTTTAATATTAAAAATATCTTTTAAAAAAAAAAAAGATTGTATTATATATAATGTTTTAAGAGCTACACATTAGCCACTTGGCATGGAAGGCGAGTCACTGCATGCTAAGAATGGGCCTCAAAAAAGGTTCTAGTTGATCGGCAGGTAGAGCTCTACACATGTTTCTAATTTCAGTAAATGAGCCATGGGTATCCACACCCCCGATGCTCACCCAGTTTGTGCATGCGCCATACTCATTATCCCACTGCAACTTCAGAGACAGAGGTATTAGGGCAGACTTTCACGATTACGAGGATATAAGGGGGGCAGGGGGCATCTGGTCCCTTGTAGCATGAGCACCATGATGTATAGCACTGTCAATTCCCCAACCCGGCCTAGAAACAGTGCATTAATTGTGTAGCGTTTTGCCCCATTCAAAATGTATACTGGGCGGGCGCTTCATGCGGTGAATCACGGAACCAATCAGCTGCTGCCATAGAAAGTGAAAAAAGCTTTTTAAATGTTTCTTTATTGTTTTATATAGCGCCATCATATTCCGCTGCGCTGTACAACGGGAATACGCGACCAAACCTGTGGGGGGAAGGGAAAGCAAATGGCAGATCTGCCAAGGGTTATAAGAATAACACGCTAGAGAACTCCGGATTCCGCATGAGTGGAACTGCACATTTACACGCAACGTTCACATTCCGTGTGCTTAAATATAGCCACTCGACTCCGGAAGGTCTTTAATTGGACTTTTTTTTGTTAACACCAGACATACGTATGACTTTCCCAAGCTGATTTTTTTTTTCCCGCCCAAAATTTCTGTGTCAGCAATCTGGCATCCCAATTCATTCATTAAAGGGGGGTTTCTTGCCAATTTTCCACTCAAATCACAGGTGGGAAAATAGTCACTTATGACATAAAATGCTTTGTACAGCAGAAATATTTCACACTCTATGGTTTCAAAATACACATTTCTGTTTTCAAAAAAACATTGCTATAGTTGTTATTGTAACATAGATATTATTTACAAACTGTGAAATGTTACATTTTCAAACATATTAATTTTTGAATAATTCTACTATTTTTCAGCTAAAAAAAGAAATGCCCGCCTTCAGGAACAAACCTGCCCATCCGTGTGACCGGACTCCACTCCCTACTGGAAGAACAGGACAGGCAGGTAGGTAATAGGCTGTAAAGTTGATTCAAATGTCACATTGTGCGTTGCTAATAAAGTTTCTTGCAGAGAAATACAAACTGTCTGAAATAATAAGCTATTAACCCTGTCAGAGCCGGGGTGACTGGACATGTATTTCGCATGAGGGAGGAAGCGCGGGCGGGCGCGGGTTACAGGGAGAGGGACGTCACGGCCTGATATTCACTGGCAGACGTTATGGTGGAAATGATAAGAGTCAGAACGGTGATACTAGAATGCGCCCGTAAGGGGGCAACTGAAGCCAGGTACAGGTGTGGCAGGCGGAGGGGAGTGCATACACTGACAGTGGAGAGAGGGCACAGGTCCACACAGACTGGGAAGAAGGTCTTTGTGGTCTGAGGGTAAAAGTTAGGGGGGTCCTCACAGGCCGAGGGTTAAGGAGAGAAGGGGGGGTCCTCACAGGCTGGGGGTTAAAGAGAGAGGGGGGTCCTCACAGGCTGGGGGTTAAAGAGAGAGAGGGGGGGTCCTCACAGGCTGGGGGTTAAAGAGAGAGGGGGGGGTCCTCACAGGCTGGGGGTTAAAGAGAGGGGGGTCTTCATGGTCTGAGGGTAAGAGGGTAAGAGTTAGGGGGCCTCACAGGATAAGGGTTAAAGAGAGGGGGGTCCTCACGGGCTGAATGTTTTGGAGGGGTGGACTGGGAAGGAATTAAATAAGATTTGTCTGACGTGTAGGCGGACTGGGAGGAGTGAGGAGGTGCGGGTTACTGGGAGAGGGATGATGACACTGGGAAGGAGGAGCGCGGACACTGGGAGGTGGGGTGTGAATACTGGGAAGGAGGAGCGCGGACACTGGGAGGTGGGGTGTGGATACTGGGAAGGAGGATCGCGGGCACTGAGAGGCGGGGTGTGGATACTGGGAAGGAGGAGCGCGGCACTGGGAGGTGGGGTGTGGATACTGGGAAGGAGGAGCGCGGGCACTGGGAGGTGGGGTGTGGATACTGGGAAGGAGGAGCGCGGCACTAGGAGGTGGGGTGTGGAGACTGGGAAGGAGGAGCGCGGACACTGGGAGGTGGGGTGTGGATACTGGGAAGGAGGAGCGCGGACACTGGGAGGTGGGGTGTGGATACTGGGAAGGAGGATCGCGGGCACTGGGAGGCGCACTCTGGAGCCACTGCCCTGCTCTCTGGATCTCGGACTCATGGAGCGGCGGCCGCTGCTGGGGGTGCAGTCCGGGCACGTTTGATCTCTGCTGTCACCTGCCGCACACTTTGTGTGTATTGTGTTGTTTGTGTCCCAGCGGCGCCGTCCGGCATTGTGATTCTCTGCCTTTGTTGGGAGGATATTGCACCGGGAGCGCATGGTGCCGTGGCTGCTCCCTTGAGTTGTGTGTGTACTGGGTGTCACTGTCTAGCGGTGTCTTTAGTGTTGTGTTGTGTAGTGTGTGTGCACCGTGCGCTGCTCCTGGTCACTAATCACCCGTCACCATGCCGGATCTCATCAGCGTGTCGGAATTTGTGGCTGAGACTAATGAGGATTACAAGTCTCCTACTGCCTCCAACTTCACCACCAAGCTGACCCAGTGCAGGAACACAGTCACAGCCATAGAGGAGGTAAGATGGGGTTATCGGGGAGATTTGGGGCTCCGTTCTTTCCTATGGCTTAATGTACTTTGGGTTCTGGGGGACAGCAGATATCGTGACACACAGGATCCAGCGATTTATGTCATCGACACCATGGCAGGTAGTGGCAAGTCAGTAATATGTTGGGACAGGACTGGAGGTCAGAACCTGAATTAATGTATAAGATATGCACGGGCACCGACATGATCTGTTACCTGTTTAACCACGAATAGTCCGCCCGAGGAGGAGGAGGAGGGGGGGCAGCATAGTCCTGGCTGCAGGAATTGGAGCTGATGACAGCCGGCCGGGCACAATGAGTTCATATTCAAGGAATTATGGGCGCTGTGAGACGCCGTAGTCAAAGCCACCACCTGCTGGCACAGTGTCCACAAATGGTGTTTAAGTATTGTATCCGCAGCGCATCGCGGGGGTCAGTCCTGCAGAGCGCCCCGAATCTCAGTGATCGGGATGGAATGCAGCTGTCAGACATTTAGAATGTGAGTGTATATTTTATATACATTCTAGAAAATATTGGTTAAAATAAACGATTCCAGTCCCCTTTCCCTTCATCTAACTCCTTATCTGAATAAGTGCAGTGCTGTGCACTCATTGAACTACATTTAATCTGCTCTAAATATTTTACTGGCAGGGTGGTAGATAAGTGGAACAGCCTCCCATCAGTAGTGGTAGAGGCTAATACATTGAGGACTTTTTGGGGCCATGGCTTTCTTTATACGCCATCACATTAAAACGAAATGTCAAGCAAGCGCCGGATACTCAGGCGGGGGTGGCCAACATTGATAGTGCTTTAACTGTGTCTGGACTATGACGCTCGGGCAGCCGTGGGGTGTAGATCATCGCGGTGCTTGCAGTTGCGTTTTTATTGGTTAATACTCCGTGTTTCATCGCTATTTATAATCGTACGCTTTACCGCTACATTTTATTTTGTTGCTTGCGCCAATTTCCTTCCTGCTCGGTAAGAAAAGTTTGATATGATGTCTCAAAAGTAGCAAAAACCCTTCAGGGACAGAAATTATTCAAAAGGAATGTTTTTAATATAACTTTTTTCAGAATGGATCTTTTTCACTCTGTTACCATGAGTTCTGTCATTGATTTCCCCGGTGAATGAATGATTATTATGACATTTTAAATGCCGCCTACAATTCCCGCAGCGCTTCTGACAGGCCGTGCGATCACAGGATAGGTCTGGTCGAAAAGGCTTACAATCTGTCAGAGGGGTTTCAGATACAGACCTCGGTCTCCAGCTGCTGCGGTATCACGGGATCTGCCAGCGTTTCCTAATTATAAGAAGGGGGGGGCCATGTTTTACTACCCTAACATAAAAAAACATAAGTGCTGGCTAACTAATTAATATTGTGGGTTTTTTAAGATGGTTTGATTCTTTATACCATGTAATGCGATACAGAAAGTCCTGCGGCGTTTACGAGCCCACTGTAATACATCGCAGGTCACCTTAATCTCCCTTGGAATGGACGTGGGGCTCGGCGATATAAATCTTGTACACCTGGGTAAATGTAATATGGAGATCGCACAAACTATTCATATTTGTAGCCTGGTTGTATTTTCTGTATTATTTATGTTGCCTCTTTCAGCTATTAAATTCTTTCTTGGAATTATTTTGACGCTCAAGGTCCGGATATCTCTGCTGATCAATCAGAGATTGTTACAATTACATACCTCATCGTACAGCGACGTGGAATACGATGGCGCTATTTAAAATAATTCATAACATACGTTTGCTATCGCTGCTAAACAAGCCCACATCCCACTGGATCATGTTTCTCCCCGATACGCAGGCCTGTGATACTTTGTGGTTGCTGTATTCTATAAATGTATGATGTCATAGTAATTTGCCTCTCCTCCTCGCTGCGCTGTGGTAACAATGTGATGAAAGGGTTTCTGCCATATATTGACTGTAAACCAATTGGATAACATTATATATTATATATTTTCATATATATTTTCATATATATATATATATTATATATATATATATATATATTCTCCCTACCATAAAGTGATACTGTACTGATTGGCATTCATCAGAGCCCTGATAACCAACTGCTTGTCTGAAGCAGAGGAGCGACAGCCCCGGAGCTGTATAGAGAGGCAGAAGACATGGCGTAACGGATAAGCGGGTGCTCTGGCAGCTGAACTTGGGGACGTTGGGGCTCGAGCGACTGCGTGTGTTCTGCTGTAACGGGCTCCAGGGCTGTGTGAATAGGATGTGGTGTGAAGCGGGGGGGGGGATGGGGGGTTCCGCTCCCAGTGACCAAAAGATTCTGGCTTGCATTAGGTCCCCCACAGAGCAAAAGAAAAAAAAGCTTAGATTATGCAAAGTATGGTAACATTTTGTAAAAAGGGGCAGTTTTGTGGCCCTGATAACCCCACTCTACAAGAATGGGTATTAAAGTATTGGGGGGGTTGGAAAGGGGCAAATGAGTATGATGGGGGGGATCTACCTGTGCATTAAAGCGCCCATGATGACTGCGCTGCCCCTTTAATAGGAGATAATAGAATTCCCCGATCTCACCTGTTTGTGTAATTCTTGGGCATTATTTGATATTCAGAGTCTGTAGGAAGTTTGAAAAGGAGTTTTTGCTACAAAGGCTTTTAATTTGAGATGGAGACGACTGCGCCTGTTCTATTCGCTTAACGTTGTTTCTATTACATGTCTCTATTACTTGTATGTTGCTTACTTTGAGCAGAACTGTAAAACATAGGATTTGGGCTCGCATTACCGCCAATGACGTAAAGCTCGGTACCTTAGCACAGCCTATGTATATGAGTATATGAGTATAGTGTACACCGTGTACAGCCACTGCCGGAGGAGTTTGTTTTACTGCATTCCATGAGCACCTCGGGTGAATTCCATGTAAAAGAGCAAGTCATTATTAAAGTGTGGTATGTTCTATACATTGTACAAGTAAACGTAAAGCCAATAACTTATCCATGGGACATGCCAGAGGAACCCAGGACCTTGCATGATGTAGGACCCAGGCTGTCTTTGTAGCTCTATATTGTTTGGTGGTTTATTTTATGCCCTCTTCTGACCCGGGCCCCTAGGCCGTCAGTCCCACTCATGAAGGCTTCGCTACAAAAACATACAACACGCCAGCTGGGCTCCAATATTCAACTACCGTGTTTCCCCGAAAGTAAGACAGTGTCTTACTTTCTTTTTATCCCTAAAAGCCCCACTATGTCTTACTTTCGGGGTATGTCTTATATTGGGAAAAAATTGTCCATATATACCAATCCACACGCATACCAATCCACACATATACACCAAACCACACACATATACACCAAACCACACACATATACACCAAACCACACACATATACCAATCCACACACATATACCAATCCACACATATATACTAATCCACACATATACCAAACCACACATATATACCAAACCACACATATATACCAAACCACACATATATACTAATCCACACATATACACCAATCCACTCTCACTGTCACTCTATGCTTTCCTACCTTTCCTCTTTCAGTTTCTTTGCCGCCTCTTCGCTCTTCTTCTTAGTTCTTCTGTCTTCTCTTCTTCCGGGTCAGAGGGCACGGAGACCGGTGGGCGCGGCTTCAGTGCTGTGCGCCGGGATCTGGCAGCAAACCCTGGCGCACAGCAGCTGTTGCCTTGGGGATCACAAGGGAGCGGTATCGGAGGTCTGTTAAAGACCTCCGATACTGCTCCCTTGCGAGCCTGCTCCTCCAGCGGCGGACATTACTGTCCGTCTCTGGAGGGGCGGCAGGGGCGTCGGACCGCGCTGCGGCGGACCCCGCGACGGCAGTGGCGTCGGACCGCGCTGCGGCGGACCCCGCGGCGGCGCCCCCTGGAGTGTGGCGCCCTGTGCGGTCGCACAGGTCGCACACCCCAAAGGCCGGCCCTGGTCCTGATGGACCACGGAAAACATTATTGCTGCTCCAGCAAATCCCCCGTGTTTCCCCGAAAGTAAGACATATGTCTTACTTTCGGGGTACGGCTTATATTAGCCGACCCCTCTGAAACTCCCGATACGTCTTACTATCGGGGGTGTCTTACTATCGGGGAAACACGGTAGCAATATGCCATCTGATTGGCCGCTGCTGCTCCTTTTAAAAGTACAGAGAAAAGGTTAGAACAGAAAGGAATGCTCCGAAATCAATAAAACACCAACATTCTCCGCGTCGTCTTCTCGTTTGGCGTTACTTGGTACGCCAAGACGCAGACAGTAGGTGCCGGTCTTTCTGTAGCTTAGTGAATTATCAGTAATATAATTTCATTATAAATAAATCCCCCTTTACCGTATCGAGCAGCAGCAGCCCAGGTGCTAGAAAAATCATTTCACCCGAGTCTAGTAATGTATCCCAGAGACGTGGCCGCTGGAAAGCAGCCGGCATAATTATACGTCGTTAGGCGTTACTTTTGTGGCCTTTATTCCCAGGTAGCTAAGACATTGCGTAACGTCTGACTTTCCGAATCAGCCTCCGTCTGCAAACTGACTCCAGAATATGGATTTTATTTAAATGACGCTGATTTGTTAAATGGCGTGATGTAGGGTAAAGGTGCTGTTCCACTAGGACAAAACATTATTTCTGGTATGCTAAGAAAATAAACCTCATGAGACCGTCCTATTGTTGGTTTTAATGGTTTAATCAGATGACGATAATACAAAAAACAATGAGACTCTTTTAGGTTGTTGCGATAGGACCTATCGATGCTGGCTCCGTGTCACATGGCAATTCAGTGCTCCCAGCAAAAATATGAACAAGGAAAACTTCGCTTCATTGAAGAATTACTTTTGGATCTGGCGTGATCATTCATTAGTACTAGCGTTTAGTTACAAGAGCATTACATTCAGCAGGGTGGTCAGCGCAGCATCTCTTATGCATTCATGCCTTTAGGTGCAAGGACTTTACATCCTTCCTACACCAGCTTCCACTCAGTATAAACTGGTAAATAGTTATAAAAAAAGGATTTTGTTTTATAAAATTTAAGTGAACTTATAACTGGGCAAGGTTTGGCTCAATGTGTGTCACACTGGGCCGAGTCAGATCCCAGCTGGTTTGTGGAGCTGATGAACCTCCGTCTACAGGCAGAACCTCAGGTAGGTTGAGAAGGATGAAGGATCCACAGATGAGGGGTCAGTGGGGGGCACTTTGTGGTAGTTTTGTGTCTGATTCGGTCCATCTTACCCCCTTGAGAGTATCCCTGACCTTCTTCTTTTACTTATCTGTCAAACATCTGCATCAAAATATCTTGTGCAGTTTAGTTCTGGAGCGCCAAATGCGTGGCTTAACTTTCTTTACACGATTGTAGGTGCAACTTACTGAATTACAGTAAAAAGAACATTATATATATATATATATATATATATATATATAATGTGGAAAAGACAAACTGCTTGGATTAAAGCTTTGATTTAAAGGGGAAGCGTCATGAAAAATATTTTAGGAAAGCTTGTTGTCGAAATATAAAATAACAATAATTTAACATCTGTTTTTAAGTTCTAATAATTAAAAAAAAAAAAAAAAAAGTTCCCCTTTAAGGGGAAAAAAAAACAGTTTAACGTTTTTCCTAACAAAGCCAGCAATGCATGCCATGTGTAATAAAAAAAAAAAAATTCTTCAGAAAAAAGTAAATATTTGCGTAACGTGCGTGTGAATAATACGGCGTCGGATTCAGTTCAATTGGTTTGAACTTACTGTCAGAAGAATTAAAAGGTTAAAGGTAAACCATCCGGGGGGAAAAAACGTTATCCTGAACCATAGAACGTGGTCTATGCATCAACACGGGTATAACAGCCAAGCTCCTCGCGTGTCTCCAGTAAAGTCACATGAATAATTGATCTGTTATATACGTGTGCGTGTACAGGTGCAGACATTATTGGGGATTATTTTAAATGGAACACACAATACAAAATACAGGTAACTGCCGTGCCATATGTCTCTCCTTCTCAGCGACCTTTGTTGTGTTCCGAGGTAGAGCGTTGGAACCAGGGGCCCCGCGGTTTCATTCGTGGTGATGGTCGCCAGCGCTGAGGCCTTTATTCCAAAGTGTGCGCGGTGACCTTCAGCATGCCACGTACGCGGTGTAAATGCCCCGGCCACTTCTCCTGTGACTAGTAGTATTGATATCTGTGAATCGACTGGCTGTATTTACGATGTCAACAGAACTACTGTAACCGGCCGTGTTGCTTTCCGCAGTATCGTTAACCGCTTGCAGATAGCGCTTGTTGCAGTAACAGAGGCTTTATTGATGACAAAGTGTCCACCATGTCGGCACAATGGAGATCTGGTTATATGTCACTGAGAGCCATGTGTCTTGTCGATTGCCCGTGGTGTTGAGAATGAGGAAATAAGTAATTATGGTTCATTACGTCGCATTTTGAGGTCCTGTGCTATCATAACTCCGCTCCATCATCGTTCATGGCAGCATTGTGCATGATTTCAAAAGGAGTCGCCATGAGTGTGGAGCGTTGTCCTCCCAGATGTAACATAATGCGGACGTCTTGGAGTGTAGCTCGCCCGCTTGGAAATAAAGCTTGATTATTGTTGGGTAGGATGACGTTTCATGACATGGTCTGTGGCTTCCAAACAAAAACAATTGTAGATCAGACTCATGTTTTAAATCATATTACAGGGTGGTTATCAGGGAATGAGTGGTGATCCCATGGAGGAAAGCCCGAGTGTCTGTATGTTTGATATATAGGCATGAAGTGGATCATGTTAAGCAAACTGCCGGATGGAGGGTGCAGACGCTGATACGACCATAACTGTATATCACGGTCCAAGCGTGACTTCATCGCGAGATGCGTTTTGTCAGCCGTGGCTGAGAGTTTGATTTATTTTGTAAGGGAACTAGAAATGTGTAGACTAGTCAGAAAAGCAATTCGAGTTAAGTGTTTGTCGATGGGGTCCCAGGATATTGTTTGTGGTCTTCGTCATTCAGAGAAGGCTTTAAGGTGTTCTTGTTCATTGTGCGATCACAAGGCTTTTTTTTGGTGATAGTAATACTGCCAGCATTTGGGAGATGTTTAGCTATAAACAGAACTGATGGATGTCTAGAAGTTCATCGGAGGAGGAACTAACGTGAAATGTATACCTTAATGGAATGTGTACGCTTTTGGAAATCGTTTAGAATGAGGAAGTGAAATATCCTGCCGCGTGAAACCGCCGTCTGCAGAGCTGCTGTCACGTTAGCGGGCAGGCACCCCGGGAGCCTTACCCCGAGTTATTACATCGGAATTGCCCCAGAGACCGCGATGAGTCTGGGGCTCCAATGCCAGACACGTTGATGAAATATCTGGTTACTATTGTGTGATTAATGCCATTTACAACATTTTAAGGCTAAAATGGGTATAATATCTGTCTCAACCCTCTCTGACTGTGGCCTGGGGGAGAAAACTACATTTTTTTTTATTTCTTTCTCTAAAAAGTGTAAAAAAAAAAACCTGAAATTGATCAGCCTTGAATCCTGATTGCATTATTTGTTTTCCCCTGAGATCTTGGCTATTCTATTATATTCTATTCTGTCATTCTATTCTAATTATTATAAATAGTTCTTTTCAATTTCAATAAAGGGTTTTATTGTATCCGAGCCCATTCCCTCCCCTTGCTTTGCATGTGTTTCCCAGCAGGCTTTATGTACTATCCTCCAGGCTGCTGCGTGTTATAACAGCTCTCTTATATTGTTCAGGGTCAAAGGAAAATAGCAAGTTTCCCTGATCCGACCATGACGCACCAGGGTGCGGCTCACCTTCACTCAGGTGCTTCCATTCCCAGGTTACAGTCCGCTGATTCATTCTTCAACCATCGCCTGCCCTGGCCAAGCGACTGGCATTACCAACACGATGACCCTGCCCAGCGGCATCGCTGACGGGGCGACCCTGCCCAGCGGCATCGCTGACGGGGCGACCCTGCCCAGCGGCATCGCTGACGGGGCGACCCTGCCCAGCGGCATCGCTGACGGGGCGACCCTGCCCAGCGGCATCGCTGACGGGGCGACCCTGCCCAGCGGCATCGCTGACGAGGCGACCCTGCCCAGCGGCATCGCTGACGGGGCGACCCTGCAGCTCCCTCACATGGAAACATTCCTGCTCTCACGTAGCCCCTGGGTATTTCTCTGGTACTTAAGTGCCTATGTAGGGGGCGATTCACTAAACTGCGGCTTGTAGCATTACAGCGTATAATCAAAGGCCAATCTTGGAAGGTTTTCCCTGTAAAGATGACAGAAATAATTGTTTGTAAAAAAAAAAAAAAAAAAAAAATTGCCACATTCTTAATTACTCTGGGAATGCTGAATTCTCATGTGACCCAAGAAAGGAGGGACTCGCAAGGTGCTTTGTTTAGGAGCACGCAAGGCTTCTTCAAATGTTCTGTCATGTGTTTTAGAGAAGAATCTTAATTCCCGGTCCCCTGGTTTATTTGCTTCAGTAATTGTATTGTCTATACAGAAACACACTTATGTTTAGAAGGTCGTGACGCTTGGAAGTAAACCTTGCGGTACTTGTGGAAGAAAAGGTTGCATAGTGTGAGCCTCCGGCAATCATACGGTTAAGTCCTATGTGTCTTACGTTGACCTTGTTTTAAGATTCCATACATAGAATCTGTATGATGGTATATAATGTTCCTTCTAATAAAAGAAGCCTTCACTGTGTGCGGAAAACAACGTATACAATGGTTTATTTTTTAGCCGATGACACATCCGAGAGGCACTGCGAGCGGACAGAGAAGAGTTCAAAGGAGTGTTTGCCTTTCCGAGGCTGGTGGTATTTTTTGTTTTTATAGAAATATCAGGGTTTTTCTTTTCCCTTCCCCCTTTGGATTTTGTCGCATACCAACCTGCCAGAACCATTAGCCGCTGTCAGCAAAATGTTGTGTAGCCCGGCCGTCGCCGGAAGGTACAAGAGGGATCCGGAGGGATGGCTCAGAGCGTGATGGGTTGGCGTCCTCTAAAATCATCTTCCGACTGCCCTCCTGAGCAGAAGTGACATTGATTCGGTGTGAATGTTTTCCAGCCGTGGAAGTAGTCATTATAAATGTGCATTTTCAATTGGTGGTTAATGGACTAGCGCTGCTGTAGGTGTACACAGTACTGTACGTTACCTGTAGTCCTCACTTTCTGGATAGAAATAGTTGGGCGGAAATAGATAAAACATTGTAGTGGTGCTATCCATCCGTATTACATCATCCCGGCTTTTAATGTGTTCAGCATGCATTTTGCCGTTTGGTTTGAATTTTCCCTTCGGTCACTTGGTCTCGGGATGTGGTTTACTTCCTCAGAAATCCCAGCTGTCTGCCTCGCTCATTGTTCTAACGTTCTACTAATTAGCGGGAACCAAAGCAGCAGCCTGCTTCTTATTTCATTAAACGAAGGCTCCTCTTATAAATGGGTTGTGGGGTACGCTTCCTGGAACCTTTTCAGATCTGGGTTTCCCCTGGTTCTGACTTTAGTAGATATTATATGAGTTCCTGCTTCCCCCAGAAGGTATGCTATAAATATTAAGCAAGGCAAACATCTGCTAGCTTGTAACACGCGGTAATATGGCCAAATAGTGCGGCACGTTACTTTCAGGTGCCGTGTTTTATTGGCAGGTTAGCCCACAGCTGGGGGACCGAGTTATTGGCCATGGCAGTCTGGCTGTTGAGTTCGTCACGTCGTGGTTTTAATCGCATGTTTTTGGGGATTTGTGCCCATTCAGCCGGTAGAGCATTTGTGAGGTCAGGCGCTGATGTTGGATGGGAAGTCCTGGTGTTTGGATGTGGTAGCATTAGCATTATGCTTCAGCGGAACCGAGGGGCGCAAACCCTGAAAAACCAGCCCCAGACCGTTGTGTAGACAGACCTCCGGATAGTGAAGCGTGATTAATCACTCCAGAGGACGCGTTTCCACGGCTCCGGTGTAGGTGTGCTTCACACCATCCCAGCGGACACTTGGCCTTGTGTGGTGATCTTCAGCTTGCGTGAAGCTCCTGACGCAGAGTCTGTGTTGTTGCTTCCGGGGACGGTTTGGATCTCTGTATCGAGTGATGCTGCAGAGGACGGACGGCTTTTATGTACTTCAGATCTCTGCGGCCCCACTCTGTGAGCGTGTGTGAGCTGTTATTCCTAGATGTTTCTTCGGCTGGCTCCTATTTCATCGAATAATATCTGCCCCAGAATACCCTTATCTCCTGAGGAGTCATTTGTTTTCACACCGATGGTTATAAGAACCATTTTTTGTGCAACCGTTTGCAAGTCTTTACAAATTGCATCTTTGTGGTGGGCTGTTAAAGGGTTAATATTTGAAGAGCTTCAGGGTTGGCTCTCCTTGTGTGATTTTTTTCCTTACGTGAATTCCTTTTCTTTAATTATTTTTCAGAAATCCATAGGTACGTCCATTTCATATCTCGGTGCCTCTTGCACGTAAACCACCTGCCCGTAACATACCAGAGGAGGCGCCATGATGAAAGAATCTTCTCTCCGAACGTCTCCGGCTATATCCGTTCATAGGCTATAAATACGACTCGAATACTACAGTCGCTGGGACCGCTATGATGTAATGAGAAGCCTGCAGACCGTTTGTGGTTAACCAGACTTCTAATGATCATCCACGCGCTGCTTTTGTGTAACAGACAGGGGAACCGCTCTCGGTTTGATCGTCGGCCCAGGGGTTTTAAAAAAGAAAATCCCGTTGTTTTGTACTCGGTGGCTGACTATTCACTGCTGATCAAACCGTACCGGTCAATTAACGAAACGCTGCAGCGTAATACATTGTGCGTTCCGTCCGTTCCCACGCGGAATCCTGTTGAGGCCGGCGTGAATCTTTCATGCTCATGAAGTTCATTGTCGGGGTTTAATTCCGTGTAGCGACATTCTAACGAGCCGAGGGAACCTGTCCTTTCATGTCACGGGAAGCCTTATGATGAAACTGGACTACATCTACCCCTTAAGGGACCCGATTAACCAAAGCACAGGGGATATCTCGTTAGTATAATTTCTGTGTCGTGTTAAGGAATTCCTTCCAGAACTGCACCTGGTCTAGAATCTGCTGCCCTGCTACTGCAACTACCCTCCTCCTCCAATGTGATCTGACATTTCTTGTCACTGATTGGTTGAAGTGGCCCTTTAATAATTTGAATAACATATTTGTGTTCACTTGGGATAGCAATCAATATTGAGTGGGTTAAGTTATAGTGTTAAGACAGTCTAACATGCGATACTACTCATACTCTCCAATGTGCCTAGTCCTGATCTGATTTATCTAAGTCCCCAGATGTAAGCCATTCCAGCCCCCAAACACAAGCAGAGATTGTATTTTAATAGTAAGGGCCTTTACTAAAGTAGCTGCAACTTATTATTGGGTTAAAGAAAATGCCACCAGTTCCTCATGCACTTCGTGTTCAGAACATGCTTGCATGTTCTATCCGTTTTACACGTATGTGAGGGGTGAAGTAAATCTCTCCAACGCTACTCATCACAGCCCATCGCTGCAGTTGCTTCCGATCAGTGAATCCTCCTCCGACGTTATGCTTCGATCTTTGCAGTTTGGATTAGATTTCCCGGTAAATCCCCGTAAAACGCTCCGTCTCTTGTAAGGATTTACGACGGCTTCGTTTCTGTTCCGTAGTTATTACGCCGTGTGGTTAATCCCTCTGGGAAGCGTCATCCTCGTAATACTTCGTTATTTATACTAGTCTGGCTACATATAAGGATAAGTAAGAGCGTGTTTTGTTTTCCCACGTTACATCATGTGAATTACTCATTCAGGTTCCTTCCTCTCTCGCTTCCTGAAAGCGCTGGGAAGAGACTGGAGCGCGAGTGAACCCGGCCAAGAGTCACCATGGATTCTCGCTTCATCTGTTCCTACTGCTTGCTCTTTTTGCTACAGGAGGGCAACCTCCTCCGGCTGTGGTAGTCTGAGCAGACCCCCCAACTGAATTTATTACTCTAAGCGCTCTATGCGGGGTCCTTCAACAAGCAAAGTCCATCCAACCGCTGCCAGTTACACCGGAGCTAGAAGATCAGAGGTGACCGGGCTGCACTCCAGCTAAAGTGTAAATTACCCACTTAGACGTCTTAATGAGGGGAGCTACGTAAACAATTACCATTTCCCGGCTAGACTGCTGCTTTCTCGGTTTGTATACTCTAACCCCAGATGTGTATACGCTGAAAGAGACGATCTCCGCAACAAAAAGTCTCTCTTCTGTTAAGTTGGTGGCTCTGTCCGGGTTTTTGATAAAGAAATGGTGTGATCTTTGAACACCGCTGGCCATTCTAGCGCAGGCGGAGATCCAAAGATATATTATAGCTGACGTTCTTCACAGCGATGCCGGTAAAGATTTACCTGCGAAAACGACTTGATATTAGGGTTAGTCCGGACCTTCACCTGCCCGGCGCCCCGTAGAAATGGGAGTCGGGGGTCACAGTAATGAGGAATCCTCCTCTTGTAGGAGTTTCTATAAAACCCTGCAGAGCAGCGGGAAAGCTTTACGAAGATCAGTTGACCTAAATCCGCCCAAATTTTCTTTGTTTGGTTTTGATGACTTGTATGAAGCTTGTGGGCTCTCCTCTGGCCCTTAAAGGGTTGATGGCCATCTGTGGCCCGGTGTTGTTAGCCATGGTGTTCATGTTAGTCCTGTTCTGCAGCTACACAATGCTTCACACACCATACCAGAACTTCCAGATGTATGTTTTGCCTGTTGAACCAGATGCCGGTGTTCTCTGACAGCCAGATCCCGATTGAGATCCGCTCGTAGAAATGATTGATCGCTCCGATTGTATGTGGGGCCGGATGGCTGCTGTGATCGGGCCGCAGCGTTACACACAGGTGTGTATGATTGTGCCGTCTGCTTAGCGCTCCTGGAACCTTCCTTAATGTGTGAGGATCTCTTATTATTCTTAATACCGTTCAATCGTATAGCGCCAACATATTCTGCGGTGCCTTACGTTGGGAGCTATACATAATACAGACATTAAAGCAGAAGGTAAGGGAGCCCTGATCGCCAGAACTTATGGTATCGAGGCGGGACGCGGGTTACATTCACGCAACCGACGCAGCCGAGTGTAACATGATCTTAAAAGCACATTTATGCCGTTACTTCTGCACTAAACTTTTTTAGTGAGTAGCCGGCGTTTTACTAAACGCAGCTTAGCTCAGCGGCATGTCTTGGGAACACCTGCTGGGTTCCTTGCTGAGAGATATAGAGCCGACCTAACGAGTTTGATTAAAAACCATTCAAACGTCTACTTAAAGCTGTGCAGCTCTCTGCTACGGTTCTGCAAAGCCTCAGAGCGGGGCCCCGTTAGGCTGGGGAGGAATTATATTATACACACATCTATCAGACATCCCTGCCGTCTCTTCCTGTGTTTGAAGACCTTTGGGAAAGTCATGATGTATGTGTGATCCTTTACACAGCGCACAGCCCCGGAGCACTCGCCGCGTTAATATTTAGAACCGTCCTTCCTCTTCCTGTTTAAAATCTGGGTTTTTGGGGAAGACTCTTTCTGATTGAGGGCCGGCTGGTCCCGGAGTTCTCTCTGAAGACGCGTTCATACAGTTCGCGGAATACTGAAAAGAGGAGCTGCCCGCGGTAAATGCTTTTCTCGCTGATGCTTACATTGCGACCTGACGTAACCCTGTAATTCCATTAACATTCCATTTCGGCTATTCTGGCAGACTATGCCATGCGCGTTAAATATCACCATTTCTACCTACAGCTTCTGTTATACACCTTGTGCTATATACACTATGATATATATATATAGTGTGTATATATATAATATATAGTGAGTGTGTATATATTATATATAGTGTGTGTGTATATATATATATATATATATATATATATATATATATATATATATATAGTGTGTGTGTGTGTGTATATAATAGTGTGTGTGTATAATATAGCGTGTGTGTATAATATAAAGTGTGTGCGTGTATATATAATATATAGTGTGTGTGTGTGTGCATATATATATATATATATATATATATATGTATATATGTGTGTGTGTGTATATATATAATATATAGTGTGTCCGTGTGTGTGTATATAGTATATAGTGAGTCTATGTGTGTATATAATATATAGTGTGTCCATGTGTGTGTATATAATATATAGTGTGTGTATGTGTGTGTGTATATAATATATAATGTGTGTGTGTGTATAATATAATATATAGTGAGTGTGTGTGTGTATAATATAATATATAGTGAGTGTGTGTTGGCATAGCACCCCATGACATCACGCAGCCTGCCTCTCCTGGGAAATGGTTTGCTAAAAAGGAATCCACTATTAAACCCCATTGAGGACTGTAGTAATTATTGCAAACTGATCTCCTGAGTCAATAGTACAAGTTAACCAGAGGATTACAGAAAGTGGCAAAACCCACGGTCTATCATCGAACAAAGGGGCTGACGGCCTGACAGCTGTCCCGATAGACATGCAGCAATGATGTCATCAGAGTAACAGGTTTATTTATTTAGCTGTCAGATATTTTTAATGATCTGGGTTTAGAGCAGTATTTAATGAATTAGGTTGCAGTGGCTGTCAGTAGTTAATGTCATTGCTGCAGAGCCCTGGCGGCCTTTTGTAAATTCTTAACACGTTAAGTCATGCCCTTTAATCTGTATGATTCACATTGTTGCTCCATGTGACCTCTTTGGTCTGCCTTGTTGTTTCCTGGCATCCCTTTTTTAACGCGGGTTCTAAAAGTGGTCATTTTACAAAGGAAGATGAATTAATCACATTTTCCTTTTTCACAAGTGCATTGAAGCGTAAAATAAAAATAAAGGCTGGAACCTCTATGGCTTCAATTCACATGACAGGCTGCGTGTAGCGAGAGTGTATAGGTGTGTGTGTGTGTGTGTGTGTATATATATGTGTATATCACAGATTGTTGGTATAGCCACCCTTTACACTGCTTGCCCTGTGACAGATCACGCGTTCTTTCACTTATATTGGCCCTTTGAGAATGACTTTCATTAAATCAAATTCATTGAGTTAGGTAAAGTGTTTTTCACGAATAGTTTGCGCATCCCATCCCAATCTGTATTGTAAGTCCTCATCTACGGTTGTTATTAATTATAGTTCTCTGCGCCTAGAAAGCTCGCGTTGCATGTGCACACCCACGTTTATTTGATTATTTAATTTTATATTTTAATTTTGTATTTATTTTTTTCACTGACCCTGATGAATACTTATTCCAGCCAAACCATTGGACCGTTATGTTGTCATAAATAATTAAAAAAATAGTTTTTTCTTTGGTGTTCAACCCCAAACAGGGGTTGTTTTTCATGCTTAAAATAAAAACGTGGAGACTGATTATTTTTGGTGTATCTGGTGTTTTTATAGACAGGGTTTCGTTAAATAGACTCCGCATTAATAAATAAGGCCCGTTTCTTTAAAGGGCTGTTGACCCTTGCAGCCATGCCAATGAAGAATGCATATTATTAAGTCCCCATTTCAGGAAAGCCCCCCCATTGAAATCATTAGGCACACTTACTGCGCATGTGCACAGTGTGGTCTATAACATGGGTAATAATGTTAATTTGAAGGGGGCACAGCACTATCATATACATTAAACTGCATATAACATCTGGAGTATTTAAACCTTCCATGCATTGTAATGACGCGCCTCTCGATGTAGTGATATAATAATCTGATCGCTGCCCCTCCAAACTACCCAAAGACCCCAATGAACTCCATCGCTGATTTCCCCCAATCCATTCACACCCGTTACTGCTCTACGGCACCGCGCCATCACACCTGCCTCTTCTATTGCCTGCCATCGCATCTCTTTGAGGTCAAGTAATCAGGATTAAAAGAGAAAATTTGTGCAAATGAAAACAATGTAGAGGCGACCGGGTTAAAATGCCGGCTTCTAACACTCAGAAGCATCTTTAAAATAACCGGCATCGGACACGACCTTATTTATTATTTATGGCAAATACTGTGCTTTAAGCATTGAATTATTTTAGCTGTGCGTCACATTGTGTATAGAGTCTGTGTGTGACGGGGTCGTGCTGCTCGTTAGTCTAATGAATGACCGCTAAATTAATCATTTTCAGGCCGGTTTCCTTGTGTTTTTTCATCTTACTTTCGGAGCCTTCGGCTATGAGGCGCGCTCACGTCCGCGTTCATACATGTATTCTCTATAACGTCTTCTATAGGAGACTGCTCCGTGGGGTAATCGACTGCATCGGCTCTGCCTGTGATATCATTCATGAACGAGGAGCCGATCCGGCTTCAGCTCCTGCTATCTGCTCACAATGGTGGACGTCTCAAGCCGCACAGGCTACGTTTTAAGGACATTGCTCCGTATGGCGTGCGAATCACCTCTTCGCGTCACTAGAGCCGCGTGGACGGTCTGTTTTGCGGTGTGGGCTCTTCGTCGGTAATTAGAAGTAGTCCTGGACATTCTCTGCCCGAGACGAGATCATATTGTTTGAGGGACGCGTGCGTTTTACGGGTTAATGACGGACACACGAGACGTGGAGCCCTAAACTTATAGAAGAGAATGGGTTGGTTCTATGTCAGCAAAGCGTGAAATGCCCCTGGAAAAAAATGGCTGATATTTACAAATAATAGCTGTAAATGTTAGTCAAGCTTCAGCTGGGTGGCGGATGCCCGAATAATGAATATCCTGTAGTAATGGCTCGAAGGGGAGATGTCGGCTCCCACAGGCGTGTAATTAGCATGCGCTATATTACAGATTCCTACTTTTATTCATTAACGCCATTAACTTCCTTGAGTTTACTAATCACATATGTATCTATTCTGTATCTCTGGAGAAGAAGTTGCTGCGAGATTTATTTATATTTTAAAGAATAATGTTCGTTTTTTCCCCCCTTTTATTTTGTGTTTATAAGCGAGATCTGGCACGTCAGTCCCAGCGTGTTTTCCGCGCCGTCACGTCCTTCCCCCGTGGCTGTGATGGTGAGAATGACGTTGTCCTGGCTGACGTGTAGTATGTATTTTGGGTCATAGGAGATTGCGTGTGGGGCTGGAAGGATCTGCGGGGTGTATTCAGGAAGCGCAACACGGCGAGTATGTAACAGATACAAAAATAACACGCGCCGTATATGAACAGCACTCGGCGAGATATCTAAAGACGGCGTGTAATCGCGTACGCAGATGGCGTGCTGCGGGGTTAGCAGGACTCGCCCGAATCCTCTCGATACATTTACTGTTTCCCTGTCCACAAGTTCTATGGAACGCATGCTTAGCATCGTGCATGCGCCAGCCAGCCCCAGCATTAACACACAAGCTTTCCAGGGGGTGAGGCGGCTTTGGAAATCAGACGCCCCTTTAATACAGCACACAATCTCTAGTTGGTATTAATCCATTTTTAGCCTTTTTTGTGTGATTTTTGCATCTGTGGGTCTCGGCGAGCCGCAGATTTATTGAAGTGAAACACAGCAGGGTTACGCGCTGTGCGCGCTGGGCTTCTTCATTCGTCCTCCATTTTTTCTCCAAATGTCCCTCTATGGATATCATATGGATTACAATTTAAAAGGGTTATTTAAGGCTCATTTTTCCTAAAATAGATTTGTTAACGCTGATATTTGACTGCTTGATATATCGCGTCATATTCCGCAGAGCTGTATGGTTATATAGATCATAGTTTCTGCCGAGATACTTCTTAACGCCTGGATGAAGACGGTCTAGTAATAAGAGAGATGACGTTTTCTTTTGTGCTTATCAGCTAGAACTCCATTAAAGAGGTGAAATAAATATGGTAGGGATTGACTCCCTGGAAACATTGCCCTGATTCCATAGGGGTATCTGCTCCAGGCGTATATACGGGACAGGTATACGGGACAGGCAAAGCTTTAGGACAGAATGCTTCGAAGAAAACATCTCGTAAGAATGGTCGTTTTAGGAAACCATATAGATGAGGCTTATTTTTAATCGTCTGTCTGTGTGTGTGTCCTGCAGTACCAGCGAACATGAATCTATGGAAACAGTCCTGTTGTTTTCTTGCAGTCTCCGGTTACTGTACGGCCAGGGTTTGAATCCCTGCTATCGCTCTCGCTGCCCTCGCGCTTTTATGAATGGATGACGGGAATAAAGCTGCTAATGTTTATAAGAGACGGTAACCGTGTGAAATATAACATTACAACACATTCAATACATTTTGTACCAAGCGTGACCTTTCAGCCCTCGGTTTCCATGTTCTGCGTTGGCAGAAGTCCTCAGGAAATTATTTATTACCTTCAAGGTTGGTCTTCCCTACACAGAGCGTAAGAGCCTTTAATACGGCCCTCAGGAGCCAGCTTTCTGGGACGGGGTTGTGTTCTATATATTGTGATCAGCATATAACTAGCAAAAAATGTACGCACCGGGAGTAATATTTTGGGTGCTTTTGCTGCAACTTTGTTGATTTTGTTTGCCATGACCTGAATGCTGGTCAGGGTCGTGGGGCGTGGAGCCCTGTGCTTGGAATTCAACTGGTGCTTGAACCATCCGCGCATGTGGAGAATAACATACAAAAAGAGAGCAGCTTAATAGCCTGACCTCACTGGATCCATTACAGAGGACAGTCTGTCCAATTCCATCAGCACGAGGGAACCAGCGACCCTCGATGGACGCTTCAGCCGTGATGGCCCCGTCACAGGGATGCAGTTAATGGCCCTCTAGGCACAAGAGAGCAAGGAGGTCCTCGTGTGGATTCACCTTCACACCTGGGATGGACCCCAAGAGTTATATATAAAGGGTTAGAGCGTGACGTGACAGCGGGTTATTATCCTGCTCTATGGCGTGTCCCCTCTTGGGGGCTTCTACATTTTAGCTCGCTTGCGCCGTTACAGATGGAAGAAAATCTCCATCAACATATAAGCGTACCTGGGAAGTCTCGGCGTTTGACCTGGAGATCTCCGGGTGAACACCCGAATCTTCTGGGTTGCAAGAGTGGGATTTTTTTTTCACTTTAACGGCACAAGTGAGCTAAAACGTGAGACGCTCCGGAGTGGGGACGCAGCGACGATCCGTTCCGGTAGAGTTGTTTGTGTCCCTGCCATCCAGCACGTGGGGGGTTAAATAGGTTTAAAGCGTCGTGTCCCGGCCAGATCTCGCTCCAGATGTTTGTGACAGTAATTCAGGCTTTCTCTTCTCGATATATCCGTCCCTCGTAATCCTGAGCAGTTTTGTTGCTGGGGTTAAGTTAATTTTAGAACGATCTTGCTCTTTCATGACTTGCATTTATGGTTTTTCTTTAAATATTTGCTTTTCACCCCCATGGCAACCCTGTGCTTCCAAATAACAGGACAATCTGTAGCATTACTATAGCCTGAAGGCGAACGGCATCTCATATTATAAATAATAAATGTGAAATATAAGCGCGTTGTTTTGAGAACTGTGCTGCTCTGTGGTTCATTTCCAGATTTCAGGATGCCTGTGAGGTCCAAACTTGTTTAGATTCCATTAATATTTTTGTTGTTGTTCTGCTCTGTATGTTAATGTGAAATGTTTTGATGGGATTTCATGTATTTTGATAGGAGGGCCCATTTAAATTCACCTCTCAAGAATTTTCCCTGAAATGTTGCCCTTTGAGTGTTTTACCACCATGGAGGTAATTGGAAAATGCCTAATTGATTTTCTTTGTCTGCTAAAAAAATGAATCCCTGGAGGTTGTATAAAAATCCTGCTTGCTGACTGCTTGCTGACTGCTTGCTGACTGCGGAGGAAAGTGTTGCGTTGTTTTGCAGCGTAGGCTCCTTCAGAGAGGCTTCAGTAATAAAGCGGGAGCCTTCCGCCATATAACTTTATAACTTCTCTGTGTAAATATTATCCAGCTCCCAAAGGGTGAATATACCGTCACGCGAAGTGCAAGGGCTGCTCACAATATATAATATTCTTTATTATCCCGCAGGCTCTTGATGTCGATCGAACCATCCTATACAAAATGAAGAAGTCTGTGAAAGCCATTAACACGTCGGGCCTGGGTATGTACTCTCTCACCGGAGATGTTCATGTTTTCCCCCTAGCTGCACTTATCGCCTTCCTCCCTCCCCTTGGTAACGGGCTTACCTATTATTAGTTATTATCATTATTTATTTATTATTTGTTTAAGACTCCTTTTAATTTTTCCATCTTCCAGCCGCTGTCTTTAAATATTAGATTTTCTAACTATTAACTCTGTCAACAAGTCTTGTAATCTTAGTTTCTATATAAAATGTAACAATAATAAATAATACTGTTTCTAGCTATTCTGTACATTTTTTGTAGTTTTATATTGTTCCGAGAGCTGTTTTTCTCAGCAGGGATCAGACAGTGGTCCCTGCGTGCTGGCGATCTGACCCGCCGGTAGATCAGCTGTCAGCGTGCGGGGTGTCTGATCCCCGTCTACAGCCGAGGATCCCGGTGACGAGAAGCTGCCGATCGGCCAAATGCATTCTGATTCTTCCTCTGGAACTTCACATTCTTTAGCGCTGTGAAATGTGATCCGTAAATGATGATTTTTGGTATTTTAAATGTATACAGTCAACATAAACCACGCGGAATTTCGCTTGTTTGTCTTGCTTTTAAATTCCACCATCCTGACACCTCCTTATTACCAAAATATGCGAGTCTGTACTGAACCCGACCTAAAGCACTGTTTATGATTCTTATGATTTACATGTGTAATTATTTGGGGAAGTGCAAAGAATGTGGTTAACCGCGTATATCAGGGGCCAGCGGGATCCTAAACCCCGGTCACGTTCCGGCTCGCCCGCGGCTTAGCACTCATCACACGGAAAGGAGCCTGCTAAGGTCTTCTAGATCACCAAACTACACTTTAAGGCTGGATTCTTTGTTGGCTCCCTGCTTTCTGCTTTACTTTATTCCGCAACATTTTCAGATGTAAAATTCCATGTTTTTAAGCAAAAGTAGGGCTTTTAGAATCTAGTTCCTCCGATTAAGGGGTAACACGAGGAATTGTTGTAATGGCTGTGAACGCGTCTGGTTCCGGTTTGCGGATTTTGTGTTGGGTTTGTATGGCGTTGTTAACCTTTCAGATGCTGGCGCCTGTCTGGCTGCTGTTTCCATGATTGTGAAAGCTTTATTTATTGTTATCCTTGCTACAGCAGCAAACATGTCCCTTTTGGGTACCCGCTGCAGCCCCTCCACACATGGCTTGGAAAATAATGTCGCTGTCCAGGCGTCTGTCTCCTCACCCCATGGCGTGACACAAGCCGCCGTGACCTTATGTCGAGAGTCCTCCACTTGGCTCCAGTACCGTGGCCAGTGCTGTGAGGTGGCCGCTGGCCGTGTGGTGGCTGCAAATGACTGCGGGCCCCCAAAGTTACGTGTGCCTAATGGGTAGTCACCCTAGGTTGTGTCGCTTTATAGATGAGTCAGGCTGGAGCGGATGTAGTTAATAACCATCCTGTCTAAGGAGAAAGTGTGATGGTGTGATAGGTGTGATGGTGCGATAAGTGCGAGTCGACCCGCTAACTATATTGTCACAAGCAGCCATCTTTCAGGTTATCGGATTACATCGCAGTTACGCTTTTTGTGGTTGTGTTGCTTGCGTAGCGCTGATTGAAGTGATCTTCGCAAAATCCGTGACCTTGTTTTTGTATATTTCTTTAAAGCGGTTCTGTCACTTTTAGTAAATCCTACTCAACAGTTCAGTAAACGAAATAAACCCATGTAATTATGCATGTATGTGATTGAAAACATGTATATTATCACACGTAACACGGGGCAGCTATCTTGACCTTCTGTTTGCAGGATGTGCATTATTATTCCTCCCCGATTACTTTTACTTGTGCTTTATAACGAGCGGAGCGTCTCCCATCCCGCTGGGGAAATAGTTTGCGTGGTTGCTGGTTCATCTTGTGTTCGTTTCTCTGGTGAGGGAAATGGTTACGATGTTAATGACATTTTGGTTCAATGTCCTAAATTTAGCACCACGAAGAGCGCTTTGTTTCTGGAAATGTCATCCTTTTCTGGAAAGTGCGTGTAATAATAATCCCGAAGCCACATAATAAATAATTCTACGTGTTCAATGCTAGAATGAGGGTTGAAGAATGAAAAAAGATATACTATTTTATCGGGCTAGGAGGACAAACTGGCCGGGCAAACAGAAATTGGGGCCAGACCGCACTCCTTGGGAGCCAAATCTCCCAAAAACATAGGTGCCGACTCCCCGGCTCCCGGTACTTCTCCGTTCCTGCGCTGTAGAATCGCTCTGCATGTCCAGCTGAGGTCTCTCCCCATTATCTTTATACATGTTGGGGAGGTATATAATAATAATAATAATAATAATACCCCTCAGGGCTTGGCTGCAAACTATCCCCTTCCGTGTTAATATCATAAGATATAAGCCGTTTAGATGACGTCTCCCACGCGGAACGCTCTTCTCTGTCGTCGTCTTCCTTTCTCTGGTTTAATTGGTGAATGAGCAGGAATACACAAGAGAATAGAGAAACATTTTGGGTAGAAGTAGGTTGTCCCCGCCGTTCAGGTTTCTCCTCTCGACACTTCAGAAAGCCCGAGGGGCATTTTTTAATGGGCAGTGGTTAGAGACGCAGCTGGGAGCAGCTTTTAACGAGACTTTATGGGACTTATAACCAGCTGATTGACTAATAATAATAATAATAATAAAAAGAAAATAGTTTCTGCTCTTTATTATTGTGTTTTTGGGTGCACTGATACTCACGAAACATTCTGATCTTCTTGTACGATAGAGGCACATCGGGGACTGACGAAGGGTAGGACCGAGAGTGCCTCAGAGAGCCACAAATGTGAGAATATGGTAAAAAGTAATGAGAAATGAGCTTTAATTGTGTTTTTATTATGCTTTTGACAATAATATACACAAAAGTTTGAAGTCACTTAGAAATGTCCTTGTTTTTGAATGAAATGGATGAGAAATCCAGCGCAGACGGGGTTAATGACTATTGTAGCTGGAAACGGCAGATTTTTCATGGAATTTCTTCATCAACGTACAGTGGCCCTTTATCACTCCCATCACTCCTGTGTTCCAATGGCCCTTTATCACTCCCATCACTCCTGTGTTCCAATGGCCCTTTATCACTCCCATCACTCCTGTGCTCCAATGGCCCTTTATCACTCCCATCACTCCTGTGCTCCAATGGCCTTTTATCACTCCCATCACTCCTGGGTTCCAATGGCCCTTTATCACTCCCATCACTCCTGTGTTCCAATGGCCCTTTATCACTCCCATCACTCCTGTGTTCCAGTGGCATGTTGTGTTCCCTGATCCAAGTTAACGTTGAAAAGGCTTATTGTTTGTTAGAAACCCTTTTGCAATTATGTTACTGCTAGAAATTTCCTTGATTTCCATGAAAACAGCTCAGTGACCCCAAACTTTTAAACGGCAGTGTGTGTGTAATACCTGCTTCGATGCATGAAACGCTGTCAGAGAGCATTAGAATATCTACATTGTTTCTAAAACATTCTGTTCAATAAGCTTGGATCTTCTCAATAAGTATACAGTAGTACACGTCTGGTATCGCGTGCCATTCTGTAGCAGTGTAAATAAATGATCGTAGGGCTAGAGAGGCGAGGATGATGATGAGGATCATGGGTGCCATTTGTGTCAATATAACCAATAGCCCTGGCCTTTATGTGAAATGCCTTGAGTGCTGACTCGCTAAGGCGCGGTAATACGGCAGGATGGTGACATACGTGTTCAGGCTTCAACGCGTTACGTGATGAGTAGTCTTCCGTGGGTCTGTGTTGGGGTTAATGACTATTGTAGCTGGAAACGGCAGATTTTTCATGGAATTTCTTCATCAACGTACAGTGGCCCTTTATCACTCCCATCGCTCCTGTGTTCCAATGGCCCTTTATCACTCCCATCACTCCTGTGTTCCAGCTCAGCTCAGCTCAGCTCCAGCTCCTGTGATGAGCTCAGCATGTCTAATGATCCCAGTAAAGCGCTGGCCTCCTGGTGAGTTACCCAGGCGCCTGCGGAAAGAGTTGGGATAAAACAAGCACCGGCTTTGGCGTCTCTGAAAGAGAGGAAGCCTAGGAAGAATAAAACGGGACAAGTGTCTTAACCCCTTTGAGACTCATTCAGCCGTAGCAAACCAAAGAAAAGGGATTCTGCCCTGAACAAAGGATACAACACAACTTGGAGCCATGCAGCCCTTCCTTTATTTCACCCGGCGGGATCGGCAGCGGGGATTTGCATATGTATTCGCATCATTTACATATGAAGTGTCTCATTTCCATGCCGGCGCGATGATTCCGGGGTAAGCATGCTCTTTCTCTTCTGTCGCAGAATGGCCCTATAATGATGACTATCATACCTCCAAAGTGTCTTATTTTAAGCGGGACAGTCCCTCTTGTGGAACCAAATCCTACAAGAGGAGCTCAGAATGTTTAGTGAGTCCTGAAAGCTGCTACATTGTGTATAGAAACGTTTTATCTTTGCATACGCTAGCCCCAGCCTTTGTATATAGTTTGTACCGCGATTGCACGTTTATTTTTTATTGTTATTATTGTATCCAATATGTACTATAACGCAGCACGGATTTGATACAAGATGCAAAAAAAAAAAGCCATCCTGGAGCCGGCCCTCTGAAAAGGTCCCGTTTTTTCTGGTGAGAAGGGGAATTAGGTGGCTCTTTTGAGCCCCCCCCCCTGTCAATGATTCCACTCGACCTAAACCATTGCAGGGAGGGACCAAGATGATACGGCCCTCCTGCAGGCCTTCTGGCTGGGGAGGAAAGGGTTACATATCCCTTGTGGAGCGCGGCCCCCCGAAGAAATGAAGAAGGGGACCTGGTGTCCGCTGTGGCCTTAGGGCACGATTTGGCACCCGGCGCTGTTCTTTTCCGCTTCACAGCGGAGCCGCTGACCTCGGAGGCTCAATCAAAAAAACAACTAAGTACAACAAATTATAAACCAAAACCAATAAGTCACAATAACGCCTGCCCCATCTACACCTCTAACCACGCGATCTGAAACCCACGCATCCCCTTTTTAATGACCTGAAACAATGGAAATGTCATACGTCAGCCGCGATCCGTTATGACAGAGGTTTGTATGTAGGAAAGTGTTCTTTACGATCGTTTGCGATTGCTCCTTGCTGGCTCTGGCGACAACCCAGATGGCTTCTAATCATGTAGAAAGCGCCCGTCGCTCGCCGTGACACGGCTCCGTCGGTTGACGTGCGTCTGTCTTTATCTGGATGTCTCCACTTAGAATTCCTCGAGTGCTTTGTAAATGTTGCACTTTTGTGAATTCGGAGAAGGATTCTCTTTAGACATGTCCATATTTGCTCAAGTGTTTAT
The DNA here is from genome assembly GCF_027358695.1 of Spea bombifrons. Lineage (NCBI taxonomy): Eukaryota > Metazoa > Chordata > Amphibia > Anura > Pelobatidae > Spea > Spea bombifrons. The sequence continues at coordinate 108,507,724 of NC_071089.1, forward strand.
CTCCCAGCCCCCCCCCCACTGTCCCTTTTATGCTCCAAATGCTGCGCTCCGTTATATAAATAGCAGCAGGTCGGAAATGTACGTGTGAAGCCCCCCCCCGCGCGCTACACCTTTAATCCTCTAAAGTTAACATTTCCCACTTTAGCCATTTAAAAATGGAGGTTTACGAGCATTCACGATGGGGTAAAGATAACTAAGGCGTTCATTCATCAGGGACTTCCGTCCTTCCCGCTTGGTGTCCTGCCGTTGCTTTAAGTTGATATCATAGATATCGCTAGCGTTCCCATGTTAGAAATCCATCAATGGATGTAATATGACAGCAGGGGTATAACCGTTCTATTTTGAGGTCCTAATCAGAACGTTTTTTTTTTTTTTCTCCGTTACATGGTTGCCCTGTTGGGGTAACTCCTGATCACACATATACCCGGGGAGAAGGCATTATCAGCATGCGCATCCACAAGCCCTGCCGGCTGCCTCCGGAAACGTTGCGTGGATCGAGGTCTTACTTATATTCCTGCTCGCTGGCGCTTTAAAGCTGAAGCTGGATGCATCGGGTATAAAGTAATAACGGGATTTTGCAGAATTCAGGGTTCTTCTATCCGACGGACTCTTTACTTCTTTAAACGCCGCAGATGTCAGCCCAGCCAGGAAGGAAAGCCGCTCCGTATCTGCTCCTCCAGACACGCGAGAGGAGCTCTTCTCCTGACCCAATTTGAAATAATTATGTTTGAAAATGTCTTCTCCGTGTCTTCGTGCCCTAAAGCAGTCCTATTTATTTTCACAGATGCACCAGAGTAGCTAGAAAAATTCTAATTATACTCGCATGCTGTAGGGCCCTCTGTCTGCGTATACCCCGATGCCAGGCGTCTCCATCTGCCCCGGGTAATTGCCTTATTAAAACGCTTGCTCCGTGGCTGGATCCTATTATCGCGTGCGGATATACGGTGTTTACTGACAGCACATCATCTACTAAAGACAATGGCTGGATCTCTTCATTGTTACAATAACACAGAACAGGAGGCATTGGTTATGCACATATTTTTAACCGATGGGATAATAGCGTTATCGGCCGTTTAGTAAATACGGCTTCTGCCTTCTACGAGTAATTATGGGGAAGGTCTTCATCTCGTAATGAGGTTTTGAGGTGACATGCCTGTGTTTTGGGAAAGAAGTCGCCCGCGGGCGCTCTGTGTGTAAATTGGAGTCTATGTTTAACAGTCAGCGGGGACACCGGGTCTATCTCTTTGCGGATTCCCCAGCCTGCCTCCAACACCAGGGGGAGCCACTGAGTCCAATCCTGGAGATTCACCGGGTGCTCGGGGGTCGCACCTAAACCTCATCCTGGTCCTTAAATACTTGGCAGAGCGGACGCCGACAAAAGGCAAGATGTAAAAAAAAGTTTAGTGTCCCTGCTACCCCCACTTAAAGAACTCTGTGAGCATTTTAATATGTATTCTTCAATAAAAAATTTAAATAAAGCATTTACCTGGCCTAGCAGCTGCAGCCCTGCTGTAGCAGCTGCCCTCCGCTTTCTTGTTCCAGCCTTTTTTTTGTCATTGATTGGCTGCTTGAAGCAGTGAGTGACAGGAAAGTGCTCCAATTGAAATCACTGTGTACATGCGTACGGGGGCCGAACAGTCCCCTGCACGCCGCCTTCCCCTAGGCAGCGCCCGATCTGCCTGGAGGCCAATAAATCACAGGCAGGGGCAAGTGTTTGGCCAAACAAATGTCCCCCATCGCACTGAGCTGGGTGTGTGGAAAGAGACAAATGCATATAGCGGGGATCGCAAAGAGTTACAACCTTTGGCATTATTTGTCATGTTTTATTAAGTGCTGACCTATTCCACCGTGCGGTAGGATGGGACGAGGTCAGCATGCGGTGACGCGTCACGCGGAGTAACAGGTGCTGAGGATCCTGCCTGCGGGAGTCCAAAGGGAGATGGTCCATAGGAGACGTACGGTGGGGAGGGGGTTTGCCATATTAGCTTGATTATGATCCTCGGGATACAGACAAACAACCTGTAGTTTTCGTAATGCCCTGGGGTGCGGGGTGATGTACGGAGGCACGGAATTCACCAGGGGGTACGTGCTCTGCGCTTGTGACGTGGCTTGGAGATACAGCCAGAGATAGGAAATGTCTCTTCATAGAAGCCTAGAATCCATCGTGTTCCAATAGAACAACATTGTAAATGAGAAGATGTCCCCGTACCTGCATATCCTTTTATTCCCGAGGAATATTAAAAACAATGACGGTGCTAATGGCGGTCTGCTACGTGCTGGAACTCGTTTCACGATGATAGAGAGAACAAGGCAGGACGAATATGTCAGGTGCATACTCATTAACGGTTCAAGATAATACTGCTAATCACCCAAACCGGCACATCGTACCGTCCGCTTCCACGCCTGCCCCTTATCTGTCCAAATAGCCTCTTCCTATTTTAGAAGCCATGTCCTATATCCTGGTCGTATGTCCCTTTCTTTCTACAGACCCCATTGGCATGATTTTTTTATTTTTTTTGGTAATGATCTCAACCTAAAATTAGAACGAGCTTTGACTATGTTATATAGCGTTCATGCAAATGGTATGTGCAATTTTCATATTGAAAATGCCCGCTAAAGCATTATTTTTCCTCGGTATTGCGAGCCGCGTTGCACGAATAATTTCCAGCTTCCATGGCTCGTTAAGTCAGACTGCCTTAATTAAAGTAATTACTGTACTGTGACATCACTTATTTTGTTTGTTTTTTATAAGTTTTTCAAGAGAATAGATAATTTTTAGGTTATTTTGACTGTAATGGTGAAATACAGCCGTAAACCTTAGCTCATATAATAAAAACTTTTAATCACACAAGGTGATGTCATCATTTAGCGCACATTGAATAAGTCCTTGAGTAGAAGAGATGTAAATACTCATCACCACCTTCTGTCTGTGAGGATTATTACAAATACACATTTATCTCGTCTCACGTCCTTAATCTACTGTTAGAGAGTCTTTCAAGATAAAGGAACGGAAATCAGAACTCTATTGCTGCTTCCCAAAAAAGGTGCTTCTTGAAGGGTTTCCTTTAGATTCCCAACATAGAAACATGGATTTTGACGGCAGATAAGAAGCGTTCGGCCGTCTAGTCTGCCCATTTCTCCTGATGTAAAGACTCAGACCTCAATCAGTGCTTGGTCTTGTCCTCAGGTTAGTTTTATGCTTTCCTCATGTACATACCTGGGAACTTCTGGGCACCGGCTACCCGGAGCCTTCCCTTGTGGGACGCGGCCAGGACTACCCACTGACGTCGGGGGCGTTCCCGCGGGAAACACCCCCATTTAAAGGGAAAACGGGCGGGAGTGGGGCGTGTCAAGACCCTGCTCCCGCGACCCGGAGGATTCGGGTATTGAACCGGAGAAGCGGTGCTTCACCGGGCAATGTCCGGATCAAACCCGAAGAGTTCCCAGATATGCTCATGCATGATTATATTCCTTCACGGTATGAGCCTCTACCACGTGGGGGCTCTTCATATTCCTCTCTCTCAGTACATTAAATCTTACATTACATCTAAAACTCTGACCTTCTAGTTTTAGACTTTGGCCTCCAACCGTTGTTGTTCTTTGAAATAATCTTTCCTCTTGTACTTTAGTCATTTTTACATGTATTTACATCTCGTCTCTCTTCTCTCCTCACAGTTTATGCCCTCACTTGAACAACTTTGCCCCTCAAACGCCTACACAAAGTGCTTGTTAGCGGGCGCGTTAGATTCTGAAAATAATGTTCTGGAACAGTTGTGTTTAAGAGTGGTGGGAATTCTAGGACATGTCTAAGGGTGGCCGCAGGTGGCCGTACGTAGATCAGCTCATTGTTGGCGAGCTGCATCTGAATACGGGAGCTGTTATTTGTCTAACCTTTCCCACCTAAAATTTTGGGTATTCTACCTCCTATTTTTCAACTATTATTGGACCTTCCACCATTTTTTTTCACTTCATTAGGTCTAGAAGGTCTTCTCACCGTTGTTGTTTGCCATGTTTAGAATTGTAGATTATTAACCTGCTAGATGTTAAAATGTTTTTCTCTGTATTCCTTTAAAGCCCACGTGGAAAATGAAGAGCAATACACCCAAGCACTGGAAAAATTTGGGGGCAATTGCGTCTGTAGAGATGACCCTGACTTGGGGACGGCCTTCCTGAAGTTCTCCGTCTTTACGAAGGAACTGACAGCACTTTTCAAGAACCTGGTAAGATTCTCGGTCTGGGCTTGTGAGGTTATTTTAACCGGAGATTGTGAGAGTTGCGAAAAAATCTTCGTTGATAGTCATTGAAGGAGACTTTCTCACATGGCGGGCAAATCCCAGTTGTCAGGCTGCGTGTCTATTATTGTTACTGGTATGTAATGTTTTTGAGTGTTTTGTAGTGACTTCATGAATACCCTTCTTAGAAACCTATATTCCCATAACAGGGTCAATTTACAATGTGAGAGCTGAAGCCAGATGGAAAATACCATCTTGTCACATTAACTACGCAGTGTGAAGGGCCAGCTCAGAATGAGACCTCAGTGAATCCATCGTCCAAGAAAAAGGCAGATTTTGCCCATAATGCTGCATTATTAATGGTTCTCTTAACAAAGATATGGAGCTCACATGTCTAATTTTTCCATAAGCACAAGTAGGCTTAAAAACAAGGCAACGGCATAGAGCGACAATAGGAAACGTGAGGCTTACCTGATGAGATTCGGCACTTTATGGGCTGTCTTGGGAAACCGTTCCTCTGGAATATATTCGCCATGTTCATGGAACGCTATCCCTCGGATTTATAGAGGCGGGAATGGGATTGAGTAGCGAACTGTTTTGGAACAGAAAGCTCTGACTTCATCCTAGAGTAGGATTAGGCGAGTAGCCACCGCCTTTTCATAAATCACTTGCAATACATTTGGATGTTAATTTTCTTTTATAGATGCGACGCACGTGCCTCTCCCGGCCGTCTGCTGGATCTTCTGCCTGGCAGAGGCGGCTGAATGCGTCTGATTGCTGTCATCACATAATTATGGATGGAAATGCAGGGGCCGTGAATCAGGCTCTAGTCGGTGGCAGGAGGGGCAGCCGCATTTAATGTCCGCGGCAGTAAATCTGTGGGTCCGTTACTGCTTTATAAAGGTTGTGATGAAATATTCCTGTTGGAATCTAGACTGGTAACGTTGTGAAAAGCTCTCTTATGCGAGTGCTTTGGTTTAATGTCAGAGCCGTGTAACCGGCTGTCGGAATGGAGAAGATCTCGGCCTTTCTGGTCGGTCTTTAGATACTCTGTAGTGTCATAGAATAGACGCAGAGACCGTGTACGCTGCAGCTCGGTGCGATGCTTATTACATGTGGCAGGCTGGTATTCTCTAGGGCCCCGTACCTTTCCGTTTGCTGTTTGCACCCTTTACATGCTCCGTTACATTACACTGCAGTTATTATATAGCGCCGGCCGATTTCATGGCCTAATTTAATAGGGGACAGGGAACACGTTTTGCAAAGACAACTGAAAATGACAATAATGGTAACACACATAAAAACATACTGAGACGAAAGAAGAAGAGGGCCCTGTTCTTGGGAGCTTACTATCTATCGGGTGTAGGGGGGAGTCGGTTCCTGGTGGATTAAGATGTTGCATTTCCATGTGGCTATTGCAGCCCAAATCTGCCCCTATTCATTCATTCTGGCATCAGAGGTAGGATATGGGGGGGGGGTTGTAACGTTGGCTTTCTGCGAGACATCAGCTGTATTCGGGGAGCCTTTAGTGACCTCTGCGCAGTTAGACTGCCCCGTGTGTTCATTCACAAGTCGCTTTTGACATTTTAGCTCTCGCTCCAGCGTAGCCTTTCTTGCGGTTGCCATAAAACATGTAGCGACGGACGTTTTCCTAGATTATAGGTTGTTAAATTGTTTCGGTTCCGGGGATTTGACGCACCCCTCGCTGGCACACATGGGGTCAGCACCCCACCGCCGCGGTCTTCTCTCTGATCCTCTTGATGTCTTGTTTGATCTGTCCTAATTGGCAAGAAAAGCAATTACAGACAGGTGCAAACCATAGCTCCCAGTATATCCCAGTATACCGTGTGCTCACAGCCGCATTCCTGCAGCGAGACGTAGGGGGGATCTGTGCCCGGGGGCCGTTTGAACGAGGAACATGAAATTTGTTTATTTTAAAAGCTTACAGATTTCACATGTGGGAGCAAGACGTCCTCTGCAAGCGGATTTATACCGTAATTGGAGGCATAAAATCTACTGGGATTGTATTTCCACTGATCTTAACGCTTTCACCTTCTCATACATGACGCTTCCGTAAAACGGGGAATCTGTATAAATGAAACCTTTGTCGAATACGATGTAGTAAGAGGTTGAGTTAATCTATGGTGATCACCGTTTAATATATTGCTGTGATAAGTAGCACATATAACGCCTTATTTATACGACTACCATACGAGGAGGGGGGGTGGCGACTGGGACAATATCTTGGAAGCCCCCAATCAAGAAGGGTAAAGCAGTCTGGAAAACCCAAGGAATGGCACACGTGAGATGGGCGATAGACCCCATAGATCCATAGACAGGTGCATTAGTAGAAGAACTCTGTACCGGGGGGCCGAGTAATCAGGATGCAGCCAGCATCATCCCCAAATACTCTCCCAGCTCGCTTTTCTGCTGTACCCACGACTTGCTTCTTTCTTCAATCGCCAACATTTTATCGCACGTCCGTCTCCGGTATTCCATCCGTGCTGTTCCAATTCTGATCAATTCCGTACCTTCTTCTGTCCGACTCTCCCCTACTTCTTCTATTGGTTCTTCTAACCATTTATTCAAAGAAGCATGCGATCTACCGTCCTTAATACCCTCAACCTGCACCCCAAAATAATATTTATATATATGTATATAAATGTGTTTGTGTGTGTATATATATATATATACAGTATGTGTGTGTGTGTGTATATATATTTTCCCTTTCATGCAGGGAGAATACGTTGGTTGCTCCTCTGTTATCAGCCGCTTCAACGCATCTACAGCACAGGAAGGAAACCTTTAACATAATGGTTTTCTTATCCTATGTGACGACGGGACAATTTTCTAAGCACTTAAAGCTGCAATTTAATAGAAAGTATGCTTAATGCATCCTAGTGTATGAAATGCACCACTGAAAATATACTTTTTGCAAGAGGAACCTTTTTATTACTAGATTAAACATTTGTTTTCAAAAATACTGTGCTGGTTTACTTTAAAAAAGTAGTTTTGGTCTAATAGAATGCTTTCAGGCCCGTTTGTTTTACCAATTTTGTGGCAAACAGTAGAATGGCTCGGACTCTCTGACTCCCGAAAGTCCATGGAGGAACGGGCTTCATTATTGGTGTGGTGTTTGAGGAAGGAAAGTCACCCGAAGTATGTGTCCGTGCCCGTGTCCGTGCCCGTGTTCGCAGGTGGTTACCAGACAGCTCCCGATGACTAATGAAAAAACCTGAAAGCCGACCAAACCTGGAATCTGGAGCATCTGGCAACTGTAAAAAGTAAAAAGGGAAAAGTAAATTCATGTTACATGTGAAGAAATGTGGAACTTCATAAAAAAACAAAAGCCTGGTGTGTAAAAGTGGCACTGACCATCTTATCTGTAACAAACACCCCACTACGTAGAAGAGATGATGCCTCCTGTAGGAAGCCCACCCATTATTAACTAGTATTAGAACAGTAGGCGAGACGTGATATGAACATTTTCACGCAAGCTACTAATGGTTAACGTTTTGAAAATTCTCCTTTCGGCTCATTTCCATATATACACTTTTTTGTTCAAAAGTTTGGGGTCACTGCTGTTTTCATGGAAAACAAGGACATTTCTAGCTGTAACGTATTTGCTAAAGGGTTTTCTAACAATCAATTAGCCTTTTAAGCTTAAACTGTGATCAGCGAACACAACGTGGCATTGGAACACAGGAGTGATGGGAGTGATAAAGGGCCATTGGAACACAGGAGTGATGGGAGTGATAAAGGGCCATTGGAACACAGGAGTGATGGGAGTGATAAAGGGCCATTGGAACACAGGCGTGATGGGAGTGATAAAGGGCCATTGGAACACAGGAATGATGGGAGTGATAAAGGACCATCGGAACACAGGAGTGATGGGAGTGATAACGGGTCATTGGAACACAGGAGTGATGGGAGAGATAACGGGTCATTGGAACACAGGAGTGATGGGAGTGATAAAGGGCCATTGGAACACAGGAGTGATGGGAGTGATGAAGGGCCATTGGAACACAGGAGTGATGGGAGTGATAACGGGTCATTGGAACACAGGAGTGATGGGAGAGATAACGGGTCATTGGAACACAGGAGTGATGGGAGTGATAAAGGGCCATTGGAACACGAGAGTGATGGGAGTGATAACGGGCTTAGCAACATAGACGGCATCGTGGTAGGGCTGTCTCTGAGCGGTGCTGGTTTCTGTTTGAACGTGTTGGGTTAGATTTATTGTTGCTTGTTTTGTACTTTAGTAACTTTATTATGTGAATTGTGTAACTACATCTTTTCTTGAAGAAATGCCACGAGTCATGACGCTGCTGGGCAATCATAATCTCTTTAACTGCTGTCAGAAAACTATAGAGATGGCTCTAGAAATGTATTAAAACTGTTATTATTTTACAAAAGTAGCAAAATATCACTACTTCCACTTGGGTTGAACCATTTTTATTCTGCCGGCTTAAGGTGCCGTTTAGTAATGGTTCGTAAATTCAGTAATAAAGTACGTGTGTTGCGTTCTTCTTGTGCACAAGCATGTGATCCTGATCTGATAAATTGTCTTGAGTTAGCTGGACTTTACTTATGACAGATGAAAGAAAAGGACTTGTGAAGGTAGTTGATGCTGGAATACCGGCAGGCAGCCGCATTTCTGGATTCATTAAAAAAAAGGGTAGCCTTTGTGATTTTGGTTCGTTATCTCCGTGTCTTACTGTGGCCGTGCCTAGTGTTTGATATCCGCTGCTTTGAATCCGGATCTCCGCGCGGCATCATTAGCGGGATATATTCTGCTTTTCAGCTTGGGATGGAAGGTGTCTCATCAGGGGAGCAGAACGAAAGGTCTAAGGGCCGAGGGGGGGTCTTACCGGTATCTATATCTTTGTGCCGTGAAAGAACCTGCAGGCAGAGATTAATACCGTCCCAACGTTTGCAAAAGCATTGTGCAGTTTTGTTCACGCAAGGAATTGCCTGTATTCATTTTTTTATGGAAAAAATTTATTTTTCTGCAATGAGCATAAAATACAAAGATGTAAATGGGAAGTAGGTTATCATTTAACAAAAGCTGGCTGTAAATGCCTTGTATCTGCAGACCTGAGGCGGCCATTGCTGTCAGTCATGTGATATTTTAGGTGATTTCCCGGCTCAATCACCACACTGAGCTGATGCTTTATGGCGATGCTAATGAAGTCCGCTCCCCCATAGACTTTCATTAGTCAGTGTGTCCGGTGGGGTGATTTTTATAGGTTGTATGCTGACGTTTCTGCTCCGGTTTGTGCAGGTATCACACCCGCGTATGATTGAGATGAATCACGGTTCGCGTTTCTGCACCCACCGTTCTCTTGTGGTGTCGCATTTAACACCCTGTACAGAGATGGGAACGCAAAGTGATTATTTTCATCCTTGTATCTGCAGGCTCCAAACTAAATTATATTTACAGATCAACACTGACTCATATAACTGATGAAACACAAACCAGACAATCCAGGACACCCCGTTATCTTTGCCGTTAACACAATCACTGAACCCGGATCTGGACAACTAACTCACCCCTTAGTGAATAAGTTAGAGAGTTTTGGTCATTATGAAGGGCCAACACCGGCAAGATTCTCCAGCAAGAACAGCCGAGCCGGCCCTGCATTTAATGCAAGATTCAATATCTAAAGAGAGTTTGGAGAAATCTCACTGATGTAACGATTATTACATTATCGTTACATTATTCGGGGGGCTGAGGAAGTTCTTTCCGCAGTGAGGGAAAGCAAAACTCTCCATTTAGTAAATAAACCTTCTTATTAAAAACCTTGCACCCCTTAAACTTTCATGCATGATATTCTCTAAACAGTTCTAGTTCCATCGCTAGTAATGGTTCAGTCACTTCTACTGTGTGTGAGAAACCTACTGGATGCGTCGTCACCCCTCTATCCCGTCTGCATGAATTCTCTATCCAACAAGGACATTTGGCGAGATAAATTGACATTGAATCTGAGATGGCCTTAAAAACATCCAGGAGAAACACCCTCATTCTGCGGGTTCTCCCCTACAACAATGTAGTACAGCCAGATGATTACAGCCGAGGACCCCCAACCAACACCAACCAACTTGGGAATTAAACAAAGATTATGCTTTTATGTCGCTATATGTTGTTGGGAATTCGGACTCCAAGACCTTCCCAGGGTGGGGGTGGGATGACGCTACCATCTGGTCATCCATTTTTTTGGTCCAAGCAGTTTTATGAAGTTGTAACTAAAGCATATTTTAATTTTCTATGATTTTACAAAACTGCCTTACAGGATTGTTCCGAGGTCTATAAAATAAGCTATGCTGCGTAATGTCCCCTTTTTCCTTCTATGTAATTGTCTTATACATGTTTTCTTAACGTTCCAACAGGTTCAGAATATGAATAACATTATAACATTCCCACTGGACAGTTTGTTGAAAGGAGACCTTAAGGGAGTTAAAGGGGTGAGTGAGCTGATATCATGTACATTTGTTAATGTGAAGCTTTTCAAAATTAAAGCAGATGTTCTTCTCTGGATATAAATGACGTGTCTGTGTGCCCTATACGCCCGTTGGGATGTTCTGTGTCTGTGAAGGTCCCTATTAAATGCGCTGAAACGTCAATCATTCCAATGGAACAGATTGTGTTTTTATGAGCCATTTGAGCTTTTTTGTATATATATATATATATATATATATATATATATATATATATTGTACATACCTTTAATCAATCAATATTTCTCTTGTTTTTCAGGACTTGAAAAAGCCTTTTGACAAAGCGTGGAAAGACTATGAAACCAAAGTGTAAGTGACTTCATGTTTCCGTTTTTTTCCAGAATTACTGTAGATTTACTGTAGATGTTTTAAAAAAAAAACATTCTTCAAATATTTCCATCCTTTGAAAAAGGACTTGAAAATCATATCTGCAGGACATTCCTAGTTTTAAATTCTTAAGGTTTACCCCCCCCCATCTGCATTTATTGTAGATTATTTAGAGCTGATGACAGATCAATAAGATCTCCTTTAAAACGAAATAATCTGTAGGTTCCCTAAAGCTCCAAATACATGTAGTGCCGGAGTCTTGGGAAACCCTAGAATATAAGACTGGAGTCCTGATCCGCTTGTGTGAGCGCTTCAATGAACTTCTCCTGCACGAAGGGCCGAGATGGGCTCCATATGGTGTTTAGTTAATATGGATGCATTTTACAGGGCCGGCCCGTCTTGCTTGTGACTCTCACTGGGGTTGACCCTTCATAATGCGGCGTGAGTTTGATGAGTTGATATGTTTGATGTATACATCCAATGCTTTCTTTAGCTATTAGCTTTACAACTTCTGTCTCATTTTCCTCCTCCCCTTGGCTGCCCCCACAGAAGACAGGAACCATACTTGAGTACACTTCCTGTACACTGTAGGACCCCCATTAGTTAACGAATAGCCCCCCACACACACACAGACGCACATGGATGTGTTCTTTTTCAGAGACCCCTGTAATATTAGAGCTGCTGCATATAAACATAACAGGTTTACATATAGTTTGGTAACAACGTTCTGTTCCCTTTATATTAATATTTGTTTGGAAAAAGCTTTGGTCCACCCAACCTGGGCTCGAGGGGTTAACGGATTTAGCCCTAATGTTGCTTAAAAAGTCAGTTTGTCTCCGTTTTTCTCCTGTGGAGATAGGAGCGCCGATATTCCCGCAGGTGGGAGACACAACCTTGCCTCGCAGGCAAATAAACATTTGTGGAATTCTTCCTCGCGTTGCGCTCTCACCTAAACGTGGGTCTCCGTCACTCCTCCGTCTCCACGTAGCACCCCGGGCGCTGATCTTATCGGCGCGGCTCGTTTACTCAAACATACGGAGCCTGTGCTTGATTATATTCATTCTTTATTCACGGTTGGCACTTGAAATGTTAAGTGTTAAGATGTGATTCACAAACAGCGCGATTTATAGGCTGTGTGTTCCGTGAGTCATCCTAGCAGTGCTGAGCTTACATGAGAGGGTGGTATCTGTACGATTCCTACAGCGCTAAAACTTTGAGTTCAGTGAGTTCCTATTGAGATGTAGAACTGGATGAAAGATCAGAATTCCTGAATACCTTGTGACGTTTCTACATTTTGTCGGCACACGTGGAAACGTCTGATACCTGCTTGGGGACATTGCAACGCACATGACTCCATTTACTAATGGAAAGGTTGCGTGTGTCTTGACATAGATGTTATGCCTTACAATATAACTGACGTTTTAGCTATTTTTTGGCCACCTTTGTTTAGATGTTCATTATTACAAACGCCAGAAGAAGATTTTGTTTTCCTTGCCCCTAAAATTTTGGGTAGGCGGCTTGTCTTCTCCAGAAGACCAACACCAAGAGACGGTCTCCATCACCCACTGCTTCTGCAGAGAGTCACCGGATTGTTACCTAGACCGGTATATATTGGTAGAGAGGATATCAACCACCCCCCTTTACTGTTCTGTGAACCAACGCGATCCTAATCAGATGCACGACATGTAGGTACCAGCCATTTGATATTACGCCGTACGACTCCTTTAATAAAACGGTTATGCGTCCAGCCCGGTGTGTTTTATCTGTGAAATCCACTCTCTGCCATACATTATTCTTCATTCATCACGTGTTTAATATAACGATCCCCTGACCAAACAGCACAAACATTCCTCAGCTGTGATTCATTCTTTTCAAATGACATCATCACGCAGCGTTCAAACAAATGCACTCGTGATTATAGCAGGCGGTGAGCTTTGATTCGGATGGACTAAAATGTGCTCTTAATCCCTTGGTTTTATTGTGATGTAGAAAGAAGAGGATTCACTTCGTTATTTTCTGATGGGATCCATAGGTCCACATAGGTCATTGAATTGGGTCCCATAACATCCAGCACTCCTGGAATTGATAGTCATGAAAATAAGGAACAAAAATATTTTTCCGATAGTTTCTTCTAGGTACAGTGCTGTGAAAAAAGTATTTCAACTAATCATCCGATTAATTTTAATATGAGACAAAGACGTTCACACCATCATACAACATACATTCCTGCCATCATACAACATACACTCCCGCCATCATACAACATACACTCCCGCCATCATACAACATACACTCCCACCATTGTAATACATGTGATAGCCGTCACCTAACATTTTATCTATAAGAATGGAGGGGAAGAATGCATTTGCAGGAGGCGCGTGTGCGAATACGGGGAATTCTACCAAAAGACACAACACGTAAATTATAAGGGACTCTCCGCTATCATCTGCATTCAAGTTGCGTTTCCCTTTAAGAGCCCATCTAAGAAGACAGAGGAACACGTGAGGTGTTTAAAGCCACGCTGTTTGCTCGGATTTGACTCTGGAAGTGACCCGCAGTGTTGGTTTAGCTGGCGGTGCCTGCAGGACTGTTTGGTTAATGGAAGGTTGGGTACAGGGTTCTCGTCCCTCATCTTCCCGCGTCTCATACGCTTTTTTTTTTTTTTTTAAATGCAGGACCAAAATAGAGAAAGAAAAAAAGGAGCATGCAAAGCTACACGGGATGATCCGAACCGAGATCAGCGGCGCTGAAATCGCTGAGGAAATGGAAAAAGAAAGACGCTTCTTCCAGCTACAGATGTGTGAGGTAAGATGGCGGCACGTAGCCCGGCAGTGTCCGTGCTGGCGGGGCATCCAGGGTTCCTAGGAGTGAAATAGTTGCCTACTCATCAGCCTGAGGGTATATTTCAGTTGCCTCAGGCCTCTTTGGGCTACGAATAGAATTTGTGTTGTGTGTGGATTGTAATTATTTTCACGCTATGTTATTTTTTGCTATAGTAGTTTACCCACAAGGTGGGAGATAAATGGAAGAGCCTCCCGTCAGAAGTGGTAGAGTTTAATGTAGTGAGGGAATGTAGGCATAAAGCTATCCTGAACCTAAGAAAAGACCAAGGATTGATTTAGGTCTGAGTCCTTACATCAGGAAAACGGGCGACTACACAGTCCGAAGGGGTCTAATGTCTGCCGCCAGATATCACGTGCAGGGAAAGGAGCGATTGCTTACATCTTATCTGTCGCCTCCCCAAACCCTACATCTTCCTGTGATATACATTAAAGAAACCCACGCGATGCCACTTACAGATTCAAACGCAAATGGTTTTATCTCTCTCTATTAGTATCTGCTGAAAGTCAACGAAATAAAGATAAAGAAAGGAGTGGATCTGCTGCAAAATCTGATTAAGTACTTCCACGCGCAATGCAAGTAAGTCTCAATCACCTCCGCCTTTATATTAATAAAACGTAACCTATTTTACACAGAAAATAGAATTTTTACTTTCGTGTTCTTGAGGTTATAATATGAAAAACCTTTGCTGATATGTAGGTACACATACTGTATGTGTGTATATATAAATATATAGTGTGTGTATGTATATATATAAATATATATATATATATATAATGTGTGTGTGTGTGTATGTATATATATAAATATATATATATATATATATAATGTGTGTGTGTGTGTGTGTGTGTGTGTGTGTGTGTGTGTGCTGTCTGTTTTGGTGTGATAAGGTTTTTTTATACTATACTGTTGTCTTTATCATACTTTACTGCGGAAAGTATGTTTGTGTGTATATAGGAGGGACGTGGGCATGCAGGCAATGGCTGCTTCAAACAGAACACAAAAGCACATATTCACGATTTCCATGAAGCATTTAATGAAATTGCGTTAAATAGTCTAATGAGATTGTCGCTGGCACCCAACGTACCCGTGTAAGTGGCTAATTATAATAAATCTCACTCGTTGTTTTTGCCAACGTATTAAGCTCAGACTTGTCGATGCTCGCAGTGGGTCTGTGTAATTCATTACATACGCCGAGTAAAGAATGAAGAATTCTCCATGTCGCCTACTGCAAAAGGCGATGTGAAACCCCTACTTATCGATGCACCCATGAGGATTCAAACAATTAAAAGAAATTCTGTTCAGATGATAAATACTATCCGGCAACCAAATTATAGAAAAAGAAAATTGAAAATACAGTAGAATTTTTCAGACTCACAATTGTATTAAAACATTTTTAAATGTTTCCAATTCCTGAAACATTACTAAAACAACTCCGAATCTTATGACATCACTACGGTTTTTTTCACGGTATATATTCGTGTAAACAGAGTACAAAGCCTCGTAGAGTAGGATTGTTCAGCTGCGCAACACAAACATATGACAGATGGGAATGTTTTTGCATTAAGTTTACACAAAAAAAATATATATCAGTACCCAAAATATCCAATTCTGCAGCAGAAATCTACCTCCTTTCCAGCTTGCAAGGCAGTAAATAACGCATCTTCCATCTGTTTCTGTGCATACCCATTGCTTGCAAATACAAGCGGATTTATATCCAAAAAAAGAGATGTTTGATAATATATTACAAAGGCAGTCTCCCAAGGAAATAAATATTTTTCAGCACTAACCGTAAAATCCAGCGCGATATACCTGGTTTATCTCATATTGTTCCAATAAACTCTTTTATCTGACGATCTGGAGGTGGCCATTGCTGCCATTTATGTGATATTTTGGGTGATTTCCTGGCTCAATCACCACACAGAGCAGATTCTTTATGGCAATGCTAATGAAGTCTGCTCCTCCATAGACTTTCATTAAGTCCAAGTTTCTGGCTGGGTGATTGGACTGAGCCATTCTAGGCAGTCAGGGTGTTTGTCCGGTATATGAGACTAAGATAACATAGCTAGAACACATATAAAAGGCTAATATGCCACTGTCTGAAGACGGTATATTATACAAAAACTAGACAACACTTAACGATCCTTGAATTCCAGTCAATCACCTTTTGGAGGGTTAATGCCACATGCGTTAGTACCTTGCATTTGTTCATTTCTTTCTCTTAGAAAGGAGATGTCTTGCGTTATACCCAGCTAGATTTGTTAAGTTAAACCCTTGCTGTCCACTCCATGGCCTCTCGCAGAAAAGTTTTATCTTGCCTGCGTTAGTGATTCACAGACAGGCTGGGCAATGCAGGCTCATCAAGTCTTTGCATTATTTCCCCCCGGGCTATGTGAGATCACACACGCTCATGTTAGCCCGCTGCCTCACACACAGTCATGCTAACCAGCTCTGATGTCATATGTGATGTCAGACATGACACCAGATCAGTTCTTCTTGGAGGTTCTATAACAGAAGAAGCGTGGTTCACTCCCTGATAATAAATTTCCGCCGCCGGTTATGTATACATAGACGCTTTGTAGGTCATCATGGATGTCCGGATCCCGGAGCTTCGTCATTTTCATACAGCAGTACTTTATAACGTGTAAGGCGAGGCTGCATCAAGCGACTGCCGTACCATACAGGGTTACTTGGAGTAAGGACATCTCGCTTCAAGCTCTCGGGAGCACCGAGCGATATTGTTTGAGGAGGACGCCTGCCGCAGTCTGGGGTTATAGGGAGTTCATGTGTGTTCTACGCAGAAGAATGAATACAGCGGTCCAAGCCACCTGCGTTTTAATTACGCGATGCTCCGAACACGTAGACGGCAGACAAGAAAGCCCATAGCTGTACCTGGTAATTGCTCCGTCTAATAAGGCAGGTCACACATTGAGCCGGGAACGGTGACAGAGGAGTCCGGCTTAAGGGTATTACTGCAGATCCCATGTAATTAAATACCCGGGGTCGGTACTAGGCTTAAAATGATCCCTGAGATTTACTACACCGGGTCCTGATGGCAAAACACAACTTAATAAAAATGTATTTAAGAGCAGATGCAGCTGGCGATGGCTGCCCGGGACATCTCGGCGTACGGATATAATGGGACGGATCAGCAGAAAGCGCTCGGAAATATCAAGGCACGATTCCAGATGTTTATAATGCGCAGCATGCCGCTAATAAAGGCATCGAGGGGTGTTTATTACTCAGGCACTATGTTCCACGTTTAAAAGATTAAATGGAAACTTCTTCTAAGTACTTAAGCAATTAAATTCATTTTAACTAATTTTTTTGGGGGTCCATCAATTTTTGTTTGTTTGCTTTGATGGCATTTTATTTAAAAATAAGCAAATGTTTTAACCCTTTGAAAGCGTGGATCAAGCTGGCCTGAACAGTCTCATCCCATAAAAAGGCTGCTAGAACCCAAACAGGCACAATTCACTTAATGAGGAGGAATAATTTAGTATGTCTGCTCCGATGGATGCATTCTCCCGGTTAGAAGTGCAAGTTATCACTAGTTTAATGGCAGAATTCTAACCGGAGCACAGCCGATAAAGGCCGTGGCTTATGTTTCTCCCCAACGGACTCTAAAAAAGTTGGTGTCACGGTGACTGTTGTTGCGTTGGTGAATATCGAGCAGGTTGGTTCTTTTCATAACGTTAGGACCTGGGCCCCGGGGGCTCCACAATCTCCTCCATCCCCGGTGGTGTAGCGCTGGAGGTGGGTGCCGGCGGCTTCACAGAACCTTATCTCCCGTTGATGACCTCCACCTCCAGGCCTAGACAGCTGTTGAGGGGCCAAGGTCGCAGGTGAGACTGGGCCTTAGGCAGCCGCCCTACCCTTACGTGCAGAAAATGGGGAGATTCTTTCATTTTAGGGAAGGCAGCTTATTCTTTAACACAAATAACATCCAAATGCCTATGGGGATGTTGCAATGAGGTTCTCTCTCCTTTGGTCCCCCTATTGCACTTTGAGCCGTCTCCTCTCTCGCATCCATAGCTTCTCCTAACAGCAAATATGGGTTTATGGCCGGCCTCTACCCCCCACTTTTGTTTGCTTTGCATAACATTTAGTGAATATGCCCCGTCTTACATTGATTTAGATGCTTCAGATCCTTTGCGCGGCTTTTAAAGTGTTACCGTTTTGTTTTCTCCCCGCTGCAACGATTGCTTCCTTTTAACAAATTCAATTCTGTTTCCGCATCCCTGAACTGAAAATCTAATTGTGTAAATGGATCCGGTAATGGGATTACCGTGTCGCAGACGTGGAGCTCGCTGCTGCCAAAGCAATACGTAAAGAAAACTCATTTGCTAAGTGGGGTTTTTTTTGGAACGTGTTTCTATGCATTAGGATCACCGAGGACTTTTTTATAGCATGGTTCAGCTATATATTGTGAGTTCATTTCTGCATAAATAACCTTGGGGTGTGTGTTTAACTCTTTAACTACTAATGGTTAACTTCTAGAATTAGCTCAGCAAACCAATAGCTGTGTATTGCGCTCCGTGGGCACTTAAAGAGGCAGATAGGACCATTTATTTCAGGGATCTGTCCCCAATATCCCCTTCTATAACATGTAATTTTGCATTACATGGCTCCAGGCCCTTTAAATGCCATTACTTTGCATACACCCTTCTAAACAGAATAATAAGGTGGGTCATAATTATTATTTATTCTGGAAACCAACAAATGCAATTAAACCCATTCTGATGATATGTCGTACATAATATAAAAAGCATGTCGTTTCAAAAGAGGGTGAGCGGCTTATTAAGTGATTGGCGCGGCTTATCCAAAGGTGCTGATCTTGTAATGGTGATCGACTAACGTATCTAGAAACACAAATAAGAATGAATAACTCACTACGGTATGTCCGGCCCGGAAAATAACTTCCAGCGGGCGAAAAAAAAATTCAAGGGCAAGAATCCCCACGTGAAGCCGCAAACCTAATCCAACGATGGACTTTCAAGAATCAAAATCACCGTAGCATAGCTAAAAAAAAACGGCATGCGTAGTTCCGGTAATCTGTATACAGTATAATCATCACCGAAGCCCTCGTGCATGCTGTGCTTCATACATAACCTACTGCGCCCGAGGCGATAACTCCATCGGGAAGGGATGGATGGATGGTTGGTGGTATCCATACCAGCTCCTTGGCGGAATCCGTGATGGGTGCAGGAGGGAGTTTTATAAGGAATTCTGGTTTAAGCTAACACACACACATACACACACATACACACTCACACATACACACACATACATACACACATGCTGCTACTGGGTGTAGATTTGAAAGCTACTTTCATCACCCCAGGATGAGGCAGCATTAACCAAATACACAGCTTTCTGGGTTCATGGATCTCTTTTAAAAATCACTTGATGTTATTGAGCCGTGGCTCCAAAACATACTACTGACTGCGTTGGGGTTTGTCCATCCCTGGCCGCAGATCCTCCCTGGCGCTATTATAGCAGCTCCGACGACCCAGTTCTGGGTATATTTCTGTATCGCAGGTAACGGTGAGCTGTTTCTTAGCTGGTTTCGCTATAACGTTTCTGCTCTTTTCATGTAGCTTTTTCCAAGATGGACTCAAAGCTGTTGAAAGCCTGAAACCGTCCATTGAAAAACTTTCGACAGATCTCCACACGGTGAGTTTGCGTTTCATTTTTAATATAAGTGAGTATTGAGCTGCCTTGAGTAGTTACTAGCATTTATAAAAAGACCATGTCCATGTGGAAGGGACAAGGAAAGCCTGTCGCCAGTGGTCCTCAGTAATGCTCAGCGTGTTACCAGCAGACCGGCTTGCAGAACACATCTGGACATATTCTTGAGCAGAAATATGACATCATATATGAACATATTTTTTAGACCTATAGCAGTACATATAGCATTGTTCACGGAACATGCATTAGTTAATGTCAAGGGATTCTGGCAGAGAGACCTGCTTGTATTTTTTAATCTAAGATAATAGTTCAGTGCAGTAAAGTATACTCTTATGAGCGCCTGTCTTAAACACATTAAAAGACAGAAGGTTTGAGGATTTACTACAGGTTGAAGAGTAGACTAGACGGGATTGGAGAGATATTATCCGCCTTCACATTTCGTATGGGGTTCTGGATAAAAAGGGAATGAGGTTTGGTAAGTGATACAGTATTTCCCCCAAAGCAACCGATGGAATGGTCCAGTAACAGTCAGATGTAATGGAATGGTCCAGTAACAGTCAGATGTAATGGAATGGGCCAGTAACAGTCAGATGTAATGGAATGGTCCAGTAACAGTCAGATGTAATGGAATGGTCCAGTAACAGTCAGATGTAATGGAATGGTCCAGTAACAGTCAGATGTAATGGAATGGTCCAGTAACAGTCAGATGTAATGGAATGGTCCAGTTAGTTGCTATGGTGGACAGTTTTAAAACTTTGCACCTGAATCACTTTTTATATATAATATAATGCAATATGACTGCCTTCTGCATATATATATATATATATATATATATATATATATATATATATATATATATTGATGAGGGTAATGTTGTCAGTGTACAGCCTTCCACTACCTGCAGAATGTTTTTGATTCCGGAATGCAGGGCACCCGGAGTGACACATTATTCAGTAAATGATGATTGTGGTAAATCTGCCTGTGCGTTTTGTTTGTAGTGATATGTGGCATAACGTTACTGTATATACAATGAGAGCTGCATTCGGGGGAGCAGATGCCCCTTTGACTGGGCGCACGTCACACGGGGCAGCAGTAGGGGTGGTAGATGCGAAAGAGCGATGGGACAGGGATATGGCTGTCCTGACTGATTAAGGTCTGGATCCCTTACATCAGGAGGCCGACAAGACGAGTCGAATGGTTCTTATCTGCCATCAAATTGTATGTTTCTAATATTTTTTTTAAATGTGGCTTTTCCCGAAATGTCCCTGGTCAAAGGGAAAATATGATTACTACAGGTTTAAAGCATTTTCTTTAACTTTTGTGGTAAAAATGGCTCTTTAGATAACATCTGTAGTGAATCATGTCCGACCAGCTGCGAAAACCACATTACATGACCGTGTAGCTTTTTCATAACTTTTATTTCTTATTTTTCCTTTTTTTTCCCCGTATGATTCTTCAGTACAGTCTAGTGATGTGCTGACAATAGCAGAAGTAACTGGGTTTGCTGCTAGCGCTCGGCTCCATCGTACACCGCTGCGGAATATGATGGTGCCATATAAAACAATAAATAATAATAGTAACCCCTTCACCCCCCATTTTAGGGGTTACAGCAGACCCCACTGTTTCTCGGAATTGACAAAATCCACAGATTTGGCTGAAATGTCTTGAAGTGAAGTTGGAATAGGCCAGAAAGGCTCATAAATGAGCCCATATGTCTTTTTGTTTTTAGAAGATCAGGGAGAGGACATTATTTTTCTAATGACAGCCTTGTTGTAGATTTGTGTTGGCAGCGCAGACCAAGGGATGGCCGTGCCAAGCCACAGCCCGAAATCACTTAGAATTAATGGGGTCTCGCTTGTGAAAGCCGATATTATGCATATTATGCGCTTTTTCCGGCTCTTGTGATCCTACGCGATGTGATCCAGGCAGCTGGATGAACCTTGTTAAGCACTACTACCGAAGGACACAGGCTTAGTCTGCCTGGAGAACTTCAGTTCTGGGTACCTGATCGGCACGTGGAAGTCCAAGATAACGCAGAAAGGCTGGAGAAGCATGCATTAAATGCATTAATACATAAATATTTCTTTACAGATCAAACAGGTCCAAGACGAAGAAAGAAAACAGCTGAGCCAGCTTAGAGATATCCTAAAAACTGCACTGCAAGTGGAGCAAAAGGAGGTGAGCCGGTCACATAAATAATCCACCCGTTGCTGTTGATGGCCTTTGAGCGTGTCAGCCATGGCATTCAGTACCTCCCTTGGCGCTCAATGCTTTCCGGATCTCCGTAGGCACATGAATCGCTTTCTGGGTCTTGGATCTGCATTCGTTAAATAGCAGGACTGGGACCAGAAGCTGCCATTTTTTATTGGACCCCACACACACACATAGGTGGCCCATCCAGCATTTGTTGTTAGTACCCCATGACCGTGCCTGTTTGTCTTATTATTAGGCTAGTGAGATATTGGGGTTTACCCAGAATGTATTTTTCAGTGATATAAACATGGCTGTCACTAACCAGAATCTAATACAGGGTCATTAGGGGAGCTTACCAATAACCAATAACCAAAGGTATGGTTGATAAAGGTGATGGAAAACCCTTCCACTTAAAATTAAGAGGTAGTAGAAGCATTATTACACACTCATCTACAGACACCAGACAGGTCAGAAGGCTTGTTTTTCCCTCAGAAATCTCATGGCGCTGCCACAACCACAAGGGATTCTGGGTAGGCGAATAAGGTCAACAATGATCACCTTTTGTCTCTATATCCACTTTATACATGGATCCCTTGAAAGTAATTGCCCGCTGTACAAGACAGCCTTTAGACAAAACTCGGGTAAGAGGTGCAGTAGGGGAGCGTGTAACTGAACCAGAAAATCAAGGAATGTTTTACATATATTCACCATGAGCTCAATAAGTATAAGGAGATCAATGTTTGTATAGCAATTGTCTGTGCGTTTATATTTCTGTGGTTAATTACAGGGACTGTCTCAAACATATATGTAATTATGTTACGATGCAGTTCTAACGCTCTGAAAACACAATGCTTTGATAGATTACCTTCAAAATGCCAGCTCTGGTCTGCAGCTGTTATTATTTTCCTATTGTACTTAAAGGCCAGCCGGGATTTAGAAGGTTGGTTTAAATGAAAGACCTGCGTTCTGCTGCCCTAGGGGCGTCTGTTACAGGAGAAGATCATGAAACGCCGCAGGTTCCAAACCAAGGCATTTCACGCATGTATTTAGAACACAAATTCACCCTTGCACTCTTTCCTCGCCGTGTCCCGGAGTAACGCTCTGGCACATTGATGGAAAGTAGGTGACATTAGGGATCAGGGAAACACTAGACTAGCTTGCCTTTCTTTCCAAGAGACAAAGCATGCATTGAAACCTCGGCCATCCTTGGCCATTTATTGTGAATATGGCATCCAGGAGTCAGTCTGTGAAGCTCCGTTAAAGAATATGAAGCCTGTTCACAGTACAATAAAAACACAAAGTCAATCAGAGTAAAGTGTTACCAGAAATCAGACTGTACATATAAACCCCACGCATGAAAACCCCTTATTACTATCCAGAGCGGATGTAGCACACATACACATACAGATACCAGCGCTGCCAATACCCGAGAGACTGATATTTTGGGGGGGTCTGATATGTTTCTTATAAAGATTATAAATGTTGAGTCTCGATCATGATGCAGACTGATGTGCTGAGAGATTAACCGTGCCGTAACTCAAGAATGTGTTTTCTGTTGTCTCTTTTTCCCCCCTTGAAACGCTCGTACCTTTTGTGACCGAAGTCTAGAAGAGTAAGTGTTCTATTCAGTTACTGATTTGTTGTAGAACATGCTTTCCATGATCATTCCTGTTGTGTGCATGTCTGTTCTTGAACCGTACCATACAATGTATGCAGTATTTCCAGTGTCCTCTTCATTAGTCACGTTTGTAATTAACCCTATGTCTAGAAGTGACCCCAAAACCATAACACATTTTACGCGTGGGCTCCTAGCTTGCGTTTTTGCCCAGGAAGAACATTCATGTGGTGATCCTTTAGTCTTGAGGGTAACCATTGTTTTTATAACCTCGGGAAATGTTGTCACTCTGTGTGCTTGTACAACGACTAGCGTTGCTTCCCCGTTGTGCTTCATGGACACAAAATCCAGGCGTGAGCCCAATTCGCGGTGTATTATGACACAATTGTATTAAGGTAAGAAAGATGGAAGTGTTGTAAATATCAACTGTCTAGGGAAGAAGACTCCTGCAAAACATGGGAACCGCTCCATATGTTTACATCTCTTATTTTGGGGCATATCTCGGGGGATATTACATTTTGGACGGGGGTTATATTGGTGAGAAAGCCCTAAGTGCCAAACTATGCGAAAGGAAAGCTCGTTCTGTTTGCTGATGTGGACGGTGATAAAATCAGACTCATTGCCACAAACCTCCCGTGACGGCAGCCGCTGACCTGCTCCAAAGCGTGCGTGGAAGCGTGTGAATGGACTGCCTGCTGGGAACCTCGCGCTGTTTTGGATTTAATAAGAAAAATAAGTCCTATTAGCCCAAGAGAAAAATGAGTCCTTCTCCAAATCTGAGACCTTTTTATTTAGCTTAGAAAAATGTATAGTAAAGTTTTTGGAGGCCTCTTCTTCTGGTGTTTATATTTACAACTCAAAGAACTTCTTCCCGTTTTATGCGTCCGTGTTTGTGGTGTAACAGTTCTATGAATGAAGTATTTCAGTCCGTAGTGATACATTTTCCTTGGACTGACCTATCATTTTTAGGACAAGCTGTTGAGAAGGTATCTACCTCTCTTTATCAAAACCTCTCACAAACCTGTCCTAAAATAACATGTTAGTCCAATAAAAAGTGTTACAACGCAACTGCAATGCAGATATTCTGGCTTTGATACCAACACGGTGGGAATAAACAGGAATGAGAAGCAGTTGGCCGTGGAAGGAGAAGACTAAAGCTGTAATGGCATGGCTGAGCGCGTTCCCCTTTCATCAGTCCCTAACTCGATGATGTCCCCTTCCTGAATGCGTTCATAACCATTCCTTATCACTAGGCAGCCAAATATGCAGAATGCCAAAAGCAGGCCCTGGGCTAGTGGATATGAAATATATAGATCTTTGCTCTCTGTGGCCATGCGGAGGCGTTGGGGTACAGAAGATGTGCCCTTGCCAGTCAGTTTGTAGCAGGTGGGGAGGCGGTAATGGCAGATGTCCCAGTAAAGCTCACCACGTTTATGCTTTGGTGAGCCATTTGGCATGGAGCGGGTTAAACGAAAGCGCTGGTGGCAGTAACCACAGGGGATTAAAGCAGCAGCCGCCGGTGGCAGTTTAAAGATTGTATTACGCCGAGACTTTCCAACAAAGCCAAACAGCTGTGAGCAAAACCCTAGAGAAACCAGAAATGCAAGGATGGAAGTCAAGAGGAGACGGAACTCATCAGGGAGGCAACGGAGGCAAGAAGCCACCGCTTTCCTGGAAGCAAAGATCACCTTGTTAGAACGATCTCTTAGACCATAGACTGGGGCGGTATGAACAACCTGCACCCGACACATTCATGATTTCCAAAATACCGGATGTGCCATCAGCCGTGTCACAGAACATTTACCGGCCGAGAACGCTGCACGCAGTCCTTTGCACGACGCTGATAGGAAAGTCCTCGTAGTCTTCGAAGAGTTTATTGCATTCCGTATCTATGATTTCTCAATGTAAACGATTCTAAAGCATCTTTCAAAAGTAATCAGAAATGTATAATTTTAAAATAGAGAATTTGGTGTAAGTAACGTTTAGTAACGTTTAGTGCTTTATGTGTTTATCACATTGTAAAGGTTCTGTTCCACTTGTTCCACTCGATCAGTAATAGCTCTAGCGTCTAGTATGCGAAGCAGCAAGTCATCAGAAGAGGTGGGATTTCATTTTTTCCTCTGTAGGTTTAATTGAGGATGAACAGTAAATATTTAAGAACACTGTTCTGTTTCTATGGTAACAGCCTATGCCTACTTTTGTGTCACATGAAATTACAAAAAAAAATAGGAATGAGGCAAAATTGTACGTG
The DNA here is from genome assembly GCF_027358695.1 of Spea bombifrons. Lineage (NCBI taxonomy): Eukaryota > Metazoa > Chordata > Amphibia > Anura > Pelobatidae > Spea > Spea bombifrons. The sequence goes on from NC_071089.1 coordinate 108,533,372, forward strand.
ATTTAAAGACCTATTTCCAGGAAGGGTTTGGACGTCCAGCAGTACAGGAATGATGCTTCTAATGCTAACCCAAAAGAATCTCAGTCCTGCAAACCATACGCTGAGGTCTTCCTTTTGGTGACGCAATAAAAGTTGCTAGAAAATAAAGCCTTTTTAGCTGAAAACTGACATCCAATTGTCCTAAATACCGGTCGGGTCTGTCTTATTATTGAGAGATGAACCATGTGCCACACGTAACATGGCGCTGGGACATGGAAAGCTCTGCTGTGCGGTTGGACACGCTCAGATCTTTAACCTATTGATTCCCAATGATGATTAGGTTTGGATTGTAAAGCCTGACCCTGGCATCTACTTTGAGCCTGAAATGGATCTGTGGCCGTGCTCTCTTGAAACATCTTCCCCGCACGCTATGCGTTTATACACGAAGATCCCCGCTGTATTCCGTATTCACTGCCGGGGAATGAATTATCAGCAGTGCACTCTGCGCAGGTTTAAAACGCGCATTACCAAAGCACTTCATTTAATTAGGGCATTGATTAGCCCTTTTTATTACAGATTTAACTAGGCGCGTTCTTATATATATATATCCTCAATCTGCTGAGCTGTACCCTAAAAGCATCATCCGGTTACCGCAGAGAGATCGATACGGAATCAACGCGAACGCTTTCTCTCCCGCAGGGACTTGGTTAAACTGATGATCGTGCGTATTATTTAAGGGACATTCGTACCGCCGTCACTGGCTAGCGTGTCCGTTAAAAAAATAATGACGGCTGATGGCGATGGGAGTTATGGGAGCCCTGGGTATTACTTTGCTGTGTGCTTATGGAGGAATTATCAAGGGAATGGAAAATTGGTAGCATTTTTTTTTTTTTTTGCTTTGTTCTGGATGTTTGATGCATTTATTATAATTGCGTTCTCTGGCATGTTACGCACGTAAACCTTGGCAGATCTGTCATTTATTTTTTCTATTAAGTTATAATCACACAAAAAGTAACCCAGAAGGATTTGAGTTATTTTTTTATTTTTACGGCCCCCGCCTTTCAGCGTCTGCTCTTGAATCTGATGATAATTAAGCATTCCCTGGAAAATTATGAATGAGGCAAAATTTCCCCCAAAAAATGTGGGCACCAGGGATGACGTTTCTAATACACATCTAGGTATTGAATGTGAAAATTCAGTAGAGTAAGTGGAACAGCACCTTTACGTGTTACATTTCTATATCATTCTCCTGGTATTTTATCATGTATGGGTTTCACGTGTTTACCTTCCTCTCCGTATCCCCTTTTCCAGCTGGCTTGCTTGTATTTGCAAGGGAGGGCGATTTAATGAAATATGAGGCTTTCACCCCTACTTGAGGCGTCAGAGGACATATTATTATTATTTATTTTTTTTTATTTATTGTTTTATATAGCGCCATCAAATTCCGTAGCGTTGTACACGCCCCAGACCGTTTACCTGCGGTGTCCATTACTGTACGGGCTACGGTGGGCCAGCGAGAACGTGTTGTAATAAAAGGAATCGTCTGTTCTCCACGTTTTTATTTACCAGGATTCTCAGATCCGCCAGAGCACGGCCTACAGCTTACACCAACCGCAAGGGAACAAGGAGCACGGCACGGAGAGAAACGGCTTCCTCTACAAGAAGAGCGACGGGTAACTCGCTGCCGCCGACACTCGTCTATTGACGTCCTGGTGCGTTGTAATTTAGCAGCATTAAAACGGAGCAATTCTTTCCTAGGTTAAGAAAAGTTTGGCAGAAGAGGAAATGCTCGGTGAAGAATGGATATCTCACCATATCCCATGGCACAGTAAGTATGTCCTGCCAAGTCCCAGCCTCAAGATAAAGATTATTGGTATGTTTATCCGTGTATTTCACATATATACCCAGTGCTGTATTTGGGGGGGGTCACTGGTCTAGGGGGGATCCAGGGCAGCCCCCAACTCTCCCCGATGCTCTGCCAAACCTCAGAGGACCTCTTGTTCTGCTGTGAGGCTTCTTCGTTTGGAGTTCTGGGCTATGACATCATATCTATGGAAACAATACAATGGAGGTCTATGCACTCCATTATACATCTAGAGCCGCTTCAAGGGAGGTTTTTTCACCTCCCAACCAGCCCATTGAGAGGCTGATGTCCTATTAGGGTGACTGGCCACTAGTGAAGTGACCCAGGGGGCCGCTGCCTTCCTGGATCCACTGCCCTAGGCAATAAGCCTGTGGCAACCACATTGTCTTCTGCACAAGAAATAACACCAACAAGTCACACAGATCCGTTTATGACTGCGTATCATCTTTTGGTTTTAGGCCAATATCCCTCCCGCAAAGCTAAACCTGCTGACCTGCCAAGTGAAAACTAACCCGGAGGAGAAAAAGAATTTCGATCTCATCTCTCGTAAGTCTGCCTGAAGATGTCATTGTTATGTTATAAGGCTCCCTAGGAGTAGACAGGATCGGGGCACCCGGTTTGTATTGTGGCCCCGGAAGCTGGTAGGGGTTCTCATTACATAGAACGTGAAGGGTTAATGTCATCTTATACAAAACCAAGGGGCATCAGCGTTGCTGTGTTGCACTAGACTAATTTATAACTCAAGTATACATACGTTTACGCTTCGGATTTTCTAGCAAGTGGTGTCTGTGGCTCCACGATGCACTCGGTATGTCTCCGGAATGCACCGCCTTGTAGGATGATGCGGGGCTGCGCATGTGCACACAACGCTCTTTCTGTAAATGGAGCTTTACATAGTATTACATTCTGTGTGTTTGCTGGTGATACGGCCGGTGCGATAGACGTACACATTTATGATATTTATCAGCTTTCTTATTCTTATACCCGTTCACCGGTATCTCCCAACCTGCAAAATGTGCTTCCTCGCCCACTTCATTCTGAGGAGCGTTTAACAAGTTTAATAAAGCTTCTGACCCCCCCCCCTGCTAACTCATTTTTGGGGGTCCGTGGCAAATTCTCCTAATTTCGTTGTCACTTCAGGTTTTTGGGTGGGCTTCCTTTAGACTTTGGCTCTATGCGTAGCTACATATTGTGCGAACTGCGCATAAAGATGGAGGTATACCGTGGGCACGCGGGGCGATCGCTTTGGCACGCGGCCCGCGACATTCTGAAATATTTATGCCGCTCGATGCTTGTGTTTTGCTACAGATGATCGGACGTATCACTTCCAGGCGGAGGACGAGCAGGAATGCCAAATGTGAGTCTGCAGCCGAGCCGTCTGCATTTTAAATGATTTGTTATTTTCAAGCCTTGGTATGAGTTTTTATCATTTGGAATCAAGCTGATGAATCGAAGGTTTAGTAACGGTTACTGTCAGACTATTGGGGGAGAAGAAGTGTTTTTTATGCAGAAGCCGCGGTTATAACACAGACGGGGGTCTTTGCTTGAGTTAGATTATGGGATCATCCCTTCAGCTTCTGATAACGCTGTGGGAGCCGCAGGGGAGGACTGGGTATGATGAGGCGGTCCCGGCACTTTAAGGCCGGCGGCTGGGTATGAGACGCCAGGCGGTGCTTTTATGCTTGCGCAGTGTGCGGCCGTTCATATCCAGCTCATCTGCTGCTGGTTTTTGTAGAGAGGGCTTTAGGTGGTTTTTTTTTTGCTGTTTTCTCCACCTAGAGGTTACCATGGAAACTGCACCTTTAGGCACAATCATTTCAGTGCTAATAGGTAACCCGTAAAGGTCAATAAAACGCTTATTTGTAAGAAGCCGTGTGGTGTCAGTGTGCACTTTGGGCGTTTTGGAGATGCCATCTTATTGCTTATCTTATAATCCTTTTTTGGGGTGAAATGGATGGAATCCGTATCTTCAGTGTCTGTTGCAGGCTTGGGAATGAGGATACAGTACGAGGTTTGCATGCGCTGCTGGCTTCGGGGTTTCGGGGGCTGTAGGTGTATCGAGTCGGTCACATGTAGGGTCTCAGTTCATCTTTGGTAGACTGTCGAAGGAGGGCAGAGAGAGATCAGAGCGTCCTCCGCGGCGTGTTTTATTACACCCGCCATAGCGGTTAATGCTGCCTCTTGTGGGTCCGCTACCAGACCCATATTGTGTCGCTGCCATCACTACTATGTGGGGTGTCAGAGCAGACATGTTTGCACCTTGGGTGAAATCCCATTTGTTTCTGGAGGGTGTCTTGTGATTACTGACCGCCTCATACAGCTAGATATCTGAAAGAAGCCTTGTGATAATTCTCTCTGCGTTTTAGATGGATGTCGGTGCTCCAGAACAGCAAAGAAGAAGCCCTGAACAATGCGTTCAAAGGAGACCACAATACAGGCGAGAACAACATCGTGCAAGAACTCACCAAGGAAATCATATCGGATATCCAGAGAATGCCGGGGAACGACGTGTGCTGCGACTGCGGAGCTCCAGGTACCCTCTCTACCCGTCTGCGATACCCTCTCTACCCGTCTGCGATACCCTCTCTACCCGTCTGCGATACCCTCTCTACCCGTCTGCGATACCCTCGCTACCCATCTGCAATACCCTCTCTACCCGTCTGCGATACCCTCTCTACCCGTCTGCGATACCCTCTCTACCCGTCTGCGATACCCTCTCTACCAGTCTGCGATACCCTCTCTACCCGTCTGCGATACCCTCTCTACCAGTCTGCGATACCCTCTCTACCAGTCTGCGATACCCTCGCTACCCGTCTGCAATACCCTCTCTACACGTCTGCGATACCCTCTCTACCCGTCTGCGATACCCTCTCTACCCGTCTGCGATACCCTCTCTACCCGTCTGCGATACCCTCTCTACCCGTCTGCGATACCTTCTCTACCCGTCTGCGATACCCTCTCTACCCGTCTGCAATACCCTCTCTACCCGTCTGCAATACCCTCTCTACCTGTCTGAGATACCCTCTCTACCCGTCTGCGATACCCTCTCTACCCGTCTGCGATACCCTCTCTACCAGTCTGCGATACCCTCTCTACCCGTCTGCGATACCCTCTCTACCCGTCTGCGATACCCTCTCTACCCGTCTGCGATACCCTCTCTACCCGTCTGCGATACCCTCTCTACCCGTCTGCGATACCCTCTCTACCCGTCTGCGATACCCTCTCTACCCGTCTGCGATACCCTCTCTACCCGTCTGCGATACCCTCTCTACCCGTCTGCGATACCCTCTCTACCCGTCTGCAGGTATAAAGCAGGTGCCTGATACGTGTTTTAAGGAGGGTTTCTCTAGGGACCCTCTAAATGAGCAAACCCTGAGATTCTTTGAGTGTTGGCTCTTTAATAGTTCACCGTAGAGATTCTACTGCGTGGACTTTTTCATTGTGACAACAAATGAACAAAACAGTCCTGATGAAGCCAATGACTTGTCAGGAGGTGCTGATAATGTGAACTAAGTCACCTGTATTCAAGTATGTGATTGCGATGTGATAGAGCATGACATGCGATGGTCAGAATATGAAGGAGTCGCTCCAGACTGTGTGACCCTGAATACCTGTATAAAAAGCCATAGACTCGTCTTTGGTCATGTACAATGTATAGATAAATCAGTGAGATTTCATGGACTGATTTAAGCATTTAAGATTTATTGCCGGATAAACTAGAATGACTGGTCCTTCATAATGCATCATTTAGCGAATAAATCCCTGTAGGGTAAAACCTGAGAACTCCCCGCGATGTCCATAGCATTGAAGCTTGTGTATTATAAGACATTCACGGTTAAAGTCACTGTAGTTACATGTCGCAAGTCTTTCTGTGTGTTATTGTTGAGCGCCACCAAAGCATGTCGCGCCTGGCTTTATAGCAGAGCTCAGCAAGTGCTTAATTAACCCCTTCTGCGAAACTGGAATTACTTGTTTGTGTAGAAAAACATTGCGTAACATCTCACAATGTAGAAAAAGCAGGACTTGTTCGGTTTCTCTCTTATTCTTATACGGGTGGGTGTCCGGCCAAATATTCATAGTGCCGTGTAAAGCCCAAAGAACTCTACCCATGTTTTTGCTTCCAGTCAGTGAAACAAACCATGGCGGCTTCACAGATCCCCGGCTTTAGTGACATCCAGGCTGCATTTACCCCCCAAAAAAGCTGCTCGTTCTCTGGCAGCATCTGCCCTCCCTGCGCAGGTTCAGGCTCTCTCAATTTGTTAAAGCATTGTATGATACGCTTCTACAAAACATGCCGAGAACAAAGACTGGGCTCCCCTTTAATTCCGTTGTCCACGATCTTCAGAACTTTCTCCCTTCTCCTCTGGCTGCGATCCAGACTTAGATAAAGCATCTGTCTGTATCCAAGAGCTCTCATTCCTGGTAGCATCGCCTTTCCAAGAGGCCTGATAGGATTTCTCATATTCCATTCCGTGGCCCGGGGTCCGGCGGGAGAACGCACTGCGCCGATACGGATATTGGCCGGATAAACGTGGCTCTAGCTCTACATCAAGCAGCAGGTTCCTTGAGATGACTCCGTTCTTGGAAGTTGACCTTGGCGTTTTGTGTCGGAATCCTGGTGTTTATACGTATAATCGCTTAATCGCCCCGTACTCCCTGATCTGACCATTCACAAAGACGTCTTTATCACCATAGTAACCGTCTGAGAATGCCTATTAATCCTGACCTAGTCTTTATTTTATCTCTTCCATAGATCCCACTTGGCTTTCCACAAACTTGGGTATATTGACATGTATTGAGTGCTCGGGGATTCACCGGGAGCTGGGTGTGCACTACTCGAGAATACAGTCACTCACACTGGACGTCTTGGGGACTTCTGAGCTCTTGGTATATACTTACGTTATCGTCAATCACTCTGCGGGTTCCTTTAGTAGTCGTCTGGATAATCTTTCTCACTATCTGCTATCAAAAAATAATGTTTTGCCGTAAAAACTTTACTTTCCTTGTGTGTTCTGGGCTGCAACGCTTCTTTCTGTGTCGCCCCCTTCAGCTTGCCAAGAATATCGGGAATTCTGGATTTAACGAGGTAATGGAGTTTTCTCTGCCTGTCGATGAAGCCGTGAAGCCATCTCACAGCAGCGATATGTAAGTATACGGCAGCTCGTTAAACGGGGGGGGGGCGTCTAAACATCCCCTACGTATCGATCGTCCCGTGATCTACTCTCACTGTTTCAGGAATGCCAGGAAAGACTACATTACGGCGAAATACATCGAGCGGAGGTACGCGAGGAAAAAATACGTCGATAACACGTCAAAGCTGCACAGCCTCTGTGAAGCGGTGAAAATGAGAGACATATTTGCACTGATACAGCTGCACGCGGATGGTGTGGATCTTACCGAGACCATTCCTCTGGCTAACGGACATGTGAGTACACCGACAGCAGTTACACCGACACACCTACAGCCCACGCCACTCGACAAGGGCTTCTTCAGCGTGCGCGGTGATTGGAGCGTGATGTGTATGTGCTTGACATGGACCGAGTAGCTATGTTTTTTGGCTGGCAGAAGCGGCTGTAATAAGTGCATTTTATAATTGTGACGAACAGTAAAACAAGACAAATATCCAAGTACGGCTTGATGTTGTAAAGGAAGTAGGGACATGAAATGAGTCTGGATAACGAAATGCTGCAAAGGGTGCTTTATTTTGTTCCAATAAGTTAATTTTACAAATGCTAAACAAAAGCTATGTCCGGTATCTGCTGTGCAGGGGGCTTTACGTTTAAAGGGTGGGATGTGGATTTCGAGTGTTTATATTCTCCTTCTTCTAGGAACAAGGAGAAACGGCCCTCCACCTCGCAGTCAGATCCGTTGACCGCACTTCTCTGCACATAGTGGATTTTCTGGTACAGAATAGGTGAGATTTATTCATTTTTGGGCTAGATTAGTTTAATGCGAATATATGGTCCCAATGTATCCTTCCCTAGCTTCTGTGCCACTATGTCATTGGCACGCTAGCCCGTCCATCATACTATAGAAAGGGGCCGGGTAGCAGCCCCCAGACCGGCGGCAGAGCGTCACTTTGTTCATTCTGTGTGTTTTTTGTCTTTCAGTGGGAATTTAGACAAACAGACTGTGAAAGGCAGCACAGCGCTCCACTACTGCTGCCTAACGGACAACGCCGAGTGCCTTAAACTCCTGCTCAGGGGCAAAGCCTCCATAGAAATCGGTACGTGCTGAATGCGGTGCTCCCGGGGGTTCAGCTCTTATTTAACAGAGACTTACACGCCATTGGCTGCCGCTAGTCACGCTTATCTCAGGAGACTTAAGTACACTTCCTGCCTTCTGCCGGAACAACTGGGGGGGTTAAAGTCTTATTTCCTAAAGAAATCCTGCATCGATTTGCATGGAGGAAAATGCGTCAGAATCCAAAACATGGAATGGGGATGGAGTGTTCCTTTAATCGTCTGTGATTGAGTCATCGCTAATACTTTAATGCTGAAATCTGATGACACAGCCGGGTATCTCATCAATGTACGATATTTTGGTGATCGTGACATCAGAAGGGAACCTCATTTATACTCGTATCAGTAGGAGCTCCCCCTCCGTCAGCCACGCGCTTTTTTCCTGGTGTTCGTCAGGGTATCTATCAGCCTTAGATATCACGCATAAATTGTGTTTATTGTGTTTCTGTTTGTGATGCTGGAAATTGTTAATTGGTGTTCCCGGTCCTGTAGCCGACTAACAGCCTTTTCTGTCTTTGTGGATTGCAGCCAACGAAGCAGGAGAGACTTCACTGGATATAGCCAAGAGACTGAAACATACGCAGTGCGAAGACCTGGTGCGTCATATAATTTAATACGCGCGCACACACAGACACACACACACACATATATATATATACATACACGCAACTTCTTTCTGTAACGTTAATAAAGTAATAATTGTACCTTAATTGTATCTTCATCTTAAAGCACTATTTATCAGTTGGCACTTTCCTGGCTAGTTCACTGGCCATCAGAGCTCTCGAGTAAAGTTCACATTCATGGTATTTTCCGCCATATATAAATATTCTGTGTATTCTGAGATTCTTCGTTGTGTGTTTCCGCGCGTAGCTTTTGTAGACGTTACATGTCGTTCTGCGCATTTTTCAGCTGATGCAGGCGCTGACCGGCAGATTTAATTCCCACGTTCACGTTGAGTATGAGTGGAGGCTCCACAACATGGATCTGGATGAAAGCGATGACGACGTGGATGAAAAGACACAGGTACCATTGTAAAATCTCATTTTAGTCAGTATGTATAGAAACAATCTGAATGTTGTTGGGAGCAACACAGAGTCCCGTGCAGCCCCAACAATGAAGAATGCATATTAAAGTACTTTGAGTAATTTTCCTTTTAAATGTTAGCACTGCCACCAAGGCAACACTTTTCTGCGCATTCGCACATTGAGGGGTGTGTACAAACCGGAGGGACACATCACCCTTTTAGGTGATCAGGCCCTCTGGAGTCCTGCTGTTCAATGGGCTGTTTACAGATCTTTGATCTCCTCATCTGGACCATTTACACTATGGGGGGCTACTCAGCACTGCCCCCATAGCCTGCATTAGAAGGGGCTGTGCGCCTTTAAGACAAGGAAAGCAAGCATATGACCAACGGACTCTAATGTATTGTCGTTTGCAGTTTATGTTCCGTCTCTTGTTAATTTGCGTTTATTCTCCCCAATCTTTGATCACGCAGCAGCCTAGTCCGAATCGCAAGGAGGACAGAGACAGACCTCTTAGCTTTTACCAATTAGGAAACCCGATGCAGCCCAGCATGGCCTGTCTAGCCAGAGATGTGGCCAATGTTGCGAAGGACAAGCAGAAGTTCCTGCCAAGTATGCTGCAGAACGAGACCTACGGAGCCGTGCTCAGTAACTGCAGTATCACGGTGAACGCAGCGGCAACCGGCAACGCACCGCCTTTACCTCCAAGGAACATCGGCAAAGGTGAGGAAAAGGATGCCGGCTTTCTGCTACAATCCTTTACTACTTAATTGCCAATTTGAAATATATTTCTGTGATTTGGGGTCGCTTTGCTGTTAGAAGGTTAACAGAAAATAACTTCCTTGGTCCGTAGTCCTCTAGCCTGGGAATCGGATCTGCCTCAGACATTGAGAATCTTATTTATCCACTATTTGTCCAGTAATTTCACTTTGTGTAAGATGCTCAGCTCCTTACTCGGTAAACCTAAATATCGTTTTTTGGTTTTTCTATGTTTGATTCGTATGTTCCATTTTCAATATGCGATATTTATATATATCATGGAATAAAGTCCAGCCGTACACATAAAAATACACTATATGGCCAAAAGTATGCGGACGCCTGACCATCACGCCTGTGTCAACGTCTCGGACGTCTGACTGCAAAACCATGGGCGTTAATATGGAGTTACTGACGTCTGTCTTCTGTAACGTGCTAAAACCCGGGTAGACATGTTCCTCGGGGGTGGTCAAGCTTACAGATTATGGTCCCACAGACACTATGAAATAAATTCTCATTTACTTTACAAAAAAAAAAAAGTATTTTATCTCGAGACTGTTTTAATTTTGTTGGTTGTAACGTTTATTAGTAAATAAATTAATTTGGTGACAAATAGATTTTCTTGACCGTTTAGAGCCTAGCATAAAAATAACAATTGCAAGGGATAAAAGGAAAAAGTATTTTGAGAAAGCTGTAGCGTTCTGTGTTTCACTCTAAGCGAGTGCGTTTGTTAGAAGAATGACCGCTTTTCACCGTCCTCTCTGTCCTCTCCAGTCCATTCGACTATTTTTGGCAGTAGTGTACACACATCTTCCAATACCCAGGCCTGGAAACCTAACACAGTGGGACTTGAAAGTGGCAACAGACAAAGGTCCTCATCGGATCCGCCAGCTATTCAGCCCCCTGTGCCACCGATGCGTTTAACTTCCACTGCCACAAGTACGTGTCTCTTTATTCCCCCCCCCCACGCAAGAGGGAGATTCTGTATGACTTGGGCCTGTGCAGTATTTGTATCACTTTTGTGTTTAGCTTTTAATACGTGTTCAGGACACACATAGTCCCGCGCTCGCTGCGATGGAAGAATGGAACCTCCGCAGAGTCGCTCCTTTACTCTCCTTTACCATCCGTCTGTAATTCTGTGTGATTGGGGTAAAATCACTGCTCGACCCCAAATATACGTAAAAATTAACTACAAGTGCAAATTTAATGCCGCAAAGGGGAATAAATGAAACCAAAGCATCACATCATGCATGAAGAATCTCTCTAGTTGAGTGTCTGATTTTTGTAGTATACTGTCGTGATAGTGCATGTTCTAACCTTCATTGCTAAATCCTTTTGTTTGATATATATATATATCAATTTATATTTATATATTTATAATGTATGTATACGTGTCACTAATGAACAAACAGTAACAACTATATATTTAAATGGCATTCCTGTGTAATTTTAGATCCCCCCCCAGTGCCGGTTGGGAAGACGGCGAGCGTTCTGGAAGCCCTGAGCCAGCACTCCAAACAGAGCTCTGCGCCCCCCATCTCGCAGAACAAGCCCGTGCCTCCCCCGGTCCCACCTCAGCCGCCAAACCGCCTCACGCCGAAAAAGCCAGCGCCCGGGTAATTCTCTCCCTGCGGCCTTTGCTTCATCTTCCCGTGCCAGACACCGTGTAAAGGGTTCGATAAATGGACGATGTACCGCTGGCTTTCTGAGCAGTAGAACGTTCTACAAACCCAATCAGCTTTCATAGTTACTTTCATGTAATTTCATGGCAAATGATTCTATTTAATATTGGGATATTTTTTATATTAAGCGAATCTTACAGAAAGATACATTACAACACAAAGAAGTTTTTCAAGACTGGTTATTTGGTATTATTTGTATATGTATAATTTGTTTTGGAACGGGTAGAGGAATAACAGGTGGCGTCCTTGTATTAGGTCCGACCTTTTCTCCAATATTTCACTTTCAGATCTGTTACGGATAAACGTTAATAGCTTGGCCAGTCTGTTTGCTTGAGGTTACTTCTCCCACGCGTAAGACAGGACTATTCGACAAGTAGACCGCCAGACATGATATTCTGTTGATATACCCCTCGATAAAGGGTTGGGTGACTGATTGTATTAACAGGAATAGTGTGCAGACGGATACCCCTGTCCTACTCTGTAGTATTTAGTCCCGGATTAAATGCTTATTTCCATTCCTTCCAATTTGTTACGTATAGGGTTTAGAAACCAGCATATAGCAAGTTTAGACAGCGGTTTCATTTCATCTTCACGAAATGCTGGACGAGTTCTTTACTAGAATGTCTGCGATATGGGAAAACCAATTGGGGTACACGGCAAATACAAATATATACGGTGTTATCAATGCTTTGCAACTGGAGAGATAAACATGAGACGGGGCAACAAGATCACGCGCGGGTTTATTCATCAAGGTGTTTGTGTTTCCTCTCAACAGAATGGAGAAACCATCTGTCTTAAGCAAAGGCCAGCCTGTTCCTCCAGCAGCTCCGCAGCCTCCAGGTTAGATCTTCACGTTCATATCGGTTACTAGAACCCGGTGTTACTATCCATACTATACAGTCTATAGCCGCTAGGTGTGATTAGAGTACTAAAATAATGCACTCTATGTAAATATGCATCACCAAATTGCACTAGAAAGGACAGATGTACAGTGATAATAAATAAACGGCTTATACGGATCATCGTTTATTATTTTGCTCAGATGTATGAATCTGGTTTGATCGTCTTTTTATTAAAAAGCAAATGTAGGCTTAGGGACTGATGAAGATGTGAATTATTCTGTGTTGTGTGTTCACACTTGTTCTTTAATCACATAGTAGAGCCGTCTTCTGACGCGCCACCTTCCCTGCCGGCACCTAAACCCAGTGCAGGAGGTCCCATGCAGGCGCCAGCACCCATGCCTCGCAAATCACAGCTGGTGAGTACAGATTTATAACCCCGGCTATTCAAAGAAAAATAGCGTGTACTGTTTGTATTGCGTGTGCTGCCCATCATGACACCGGTGACAGGTAAGCAACAAGGATTCAGTATTGTTTTATACTGAGATACTCTTCGTTAATAAACTGTTAATTACAGGGACACTCCAGTAATCATATGACGGGTACATGCTGCCCAGTGATGTTAATGAGGCACTTCTCTACCACTGATTGGCTTCACAAGCTGTCAATTATTGACAGGAACATCCCACCATTGACTCCATTGGAAGTACTTTACTGTTATTAATGGACAGCTTAAGCGGCCAATCAGTGGCAAATAATTATGGATCCTGAAGTAATAAAAAAAATCTGCAGTATGGCTACAGGTAAGAGTTTCATTGATTTTAAATCATTTTGGAAGCGTGCATGTTAAGTACTCACAGGGTACTTCGGTACGCATTATTCTATAGCAGTGACAGTCCCTTTAAATACACATTTTCTTTTCTGGCAGATGGAGTAAATGTTCATCTAGCAATTTCTTTTTCTCTCACAGGCAAAAATTAAGCCAAAAAGGGTGAAGGCGATATACAACTGTTCAGCCGACAACCCGGATGAATTAACGTTTTATGAGGGTGAAATTATCGTGGTGGATGGAGAAGAGGACCAGGAGTGGTGGGTAAGTATCACTCACGGTTTGCTTCTGAATGAGTATAATGGGTTTTTTGCGTAGAGGTTGAGGATGTCTGAAGTTGACGTAGATACAGAAAATGCAGAAAAAAACCCTCATACAGACCCGACTCCAGCTGTGTCTGAACCTTTATCATGGTGGCGGCTCCATTGAGCAGAGAACACGTGGAGGTCGCCGGGGAACGAGCGTTTATATGGCGGCGTACACGGAGATGTCCAGGGTGCATGAGAGAAAAGCTCTTATTAGACCATTTGCAGGCATCAACAGACTCAACGTTTTTCTTCTCGTTTTATTGTTAATATAAAAGTATAGAAATAAACTAAATACTGAGTAGGGTATGTGGAAGCGCTGCTGGCGGTGATAAAAATGTACAGTAACGTCTGCATGTAGAGTATAATGCTCTGTGTATTACAGATCGGACACGTCGAAGGAGAACCGGCCCGGAGGGGGGCATTTCCGGTATCTTTTGTGCACTTTTTTACGGAATAACCGGTAAACATTACGACAAAACGATTGAAACGTGCTTTTTTCTGCGTGGGATTCGAGCCAAGCAGACGGCGTCTGCAGAAATCTGAACTGGAGACTCCGGGGCCGCTATCGCACGCCCTGCCTGCAGCCACTCCTTCCGCTACGACCGAAAAGAAATCGTAACGTTTTGTTTGGACGCTGGTGTATTCCTTGTATATTTATTTTTCCTTAAAGGAAGTTTCCTACAAATCGGATGTAGATATTCATGTTGGACACTAGAGATCGCCACAGTCTTCTAAGGATCTTTTGTACCCTGCCGGCTTTCTATGATCAATGGTTTATTCATGGCGTCCTGTGCTATGTTGGTGCATTGCAGGGCGATGTACTAAACACTCACCTGCAGCTAATGGGTTAAATGTCTTTCGGGAATATATTTTTTTGTCTTTCTGGTTAGTAAATTAACGCTACTTTTTTTTATATAGAACTAATCATTTCACTCCTGTGATCTAATAAATAACCAGATGAATCAATTCAGTCTGTATATTGTTTATGTTGGAAGTTTGCCCGGAGCAGGGCATTGTGGGTGGCCAGACACTGGCACTTTAGCCTTTGGAAGTATGAATAAAGCCTACAGGGACATCGGGTTACCTTCAAACGTTTATTTCCAGGTTATAGTTTCAGAAAATCGTCCCTCACGTAACCCCACCGGGCATATTTCTTTACATTCGTTACATGGTCGCAGTTAAATTATTCAGACCTGTTAAAGGGAGGCTTCAGATGCATCAGTTGATACTGAGCGGCGCTCCTTTTGATGTCCCGGGGGACGGATTGGAGTTTCTACGACCCCCCCCCATGTGGTTTCTCCCCGCGCAGCGCTTCTTTTTTTAGAAATACCTCCAAGGGACGGGGTCTGCAACCCGCTTCTTGGCCCAAACCCTCCTAAAGGAAAGGTAGTTCTGCAGAGAAGCGTTTCTGGGCATTCAGGTGAGTGCGAGCGGCGTTTACGAGCAGGGAAGTGTTATTGTGAACGTGATAAGGGGGTCTCTGTGATCTTTTGGTTGGGAGCAGATCAGACATCACAGAAAAGCACAGATCGAGTTTGCCCATAAAGCTGACGAGACACTTGCTAAGAACAGTTACTTTACTGAATGACGTGGCCGCTACTGACACATATCTATTTCCTATTATTAAATCCCCAAACATTTTGTTTTTCTGTAACTAAAGCGTCTTTTTCTGTGTTAGGAGTAAGCGGGATACAAGTGACAGACATCCCATTGAGTAAGGGTAAGGTGGCTTTCAATACTTTAAGGTTCCCGGTGCATACCTACTAACGTCTAGATTAATAGCCGTGGCTATAGAGGCTCGTAAACCTCATCCAGCCCATTGTCTGTCTTCCTAAATCACACCATGTACAGCCCCACGAGTCCTGCAAGTGCTGCCTAAACCTAGATGTTGCTTTAAGTCTTAGATCTGGGATTATTTTTTAAAACACCATTTTTGAGTCCTTGGAGAATAGATTTCTGCTGCAGTCGGCGTCCCTTTTGGACCTTCCAGCCACTGAGCTGCCCCTCTCTGCTGGCTTTAATATTGTATAACCAACAAGATCTTGGTCCGCCCCATGTACCAAGAGAACACTGGAGTTGGCGCTAGTTCTGAACCAAAAAACTATTTTTTTTTTAAGAATTGTCCCTTCCGTGTAGCAAAACGTAGCATTTTTATGAGAAAGCCTCCTGGTATCCCAGTCTGCTGTGAAGGGTCTGCGCTGAGTAGACTGTCCTGTTTGTGGTATCATTGTTCAGCCCTTTGTGTCTGTTCTGTATTATTGTGGGCATTTACATGGAAATGGCTGTTTTCCCGGCACACAAACTGTGATTGTGATACACTGTATTATATCAAACGTGAGCAACGAGGGCGGGACACGCTAGTATTCATCATGCTGCGGTACAGGATGACCTGATCACTGGAATATGTTACACGTTGTCATGAATGAATTTCTGAACCACTGGGGACCAAACGTATGTACACTGATTATCTTTTTTTATATTTCTGTTAATAAAGGGATTTTTATTCCAATGTTTGAACACACGCTCACAGTTATTATTGTAGTTGTCTTATAATGTTACTTGTGGTGGTCTTTAGTAGGTGATCCAGGGAGGCAAGTTGTTGCCGAATGTGGATATGTGATTATAAGTGTATGAATGAATATTAATAATTCCCATGTATATGTAAATGTGAGATTTCCCTCGGGGAAACAAAACACATTCTGCATGTAATTTGCTTCTGTTTATCCCAGAAAGACTGAACGCTGCAATGATTATTCCACATAGCATGAATAATACTCTTAGGCCGATAAGTTTTATTCAATTGAATATTCAGTAGGTTTTTTTTTGGCGTTAATATGTTGCTGGAAAAGCTAAGAAAAAAAATTAAGAGCTGGGATAATGAGAAGAATGTTCTGGGAGTGCTTGTTTACTTCGGATCACGGACGTTTGTTTTTTAATGTATTCTAGCTCTGTTATCTTGGCCAAAGGAAGCGGACAAACACAGTAAGTTCTCATCATACCACCGTGTGCTTAAAAATAGCCTCAGTCTTAATCATCCACAGGGAATCCCTGACTAGTTTAGATTCATGGCAAGGGCAAGCTGACCTTGGGAGCAGTAAATGGGGCAGCTGCACGCTGGGCCGGTCTCAGGGGGTCTCGGCTGAGGTTCGCAAGCAGTTAGAAGGTTACAACCTGCAGGGGCTAAGGGCGGTCACACAGCACCATTATTCGGATAAACTGACTTGAGGGGGACATCCCAACGTTGCAGACCCTCTTCACTCTGACCACACACCTGGTAACACCATACACTAACATACAAACACTACACCATATGCTGACACACGCTATCAACATACACTACTAACAACAGGCACCAACACACACACACTAACACTAAAACATAAATGCATAAAGACATACACGTGCTTTTGCACCATATATTTATACATACATACACATACATACACACACACTCTAACACCATACACTTGTAACACCCTCACCATCTGTCCAATTTCCCACTCAAACCTCCTAATGGTTATAAGCTCACAGAAGGGTCCTCTTTTCCTCCTGTACCGGTGTCTTAATGTTATTAGCAATTTTATTTTAGTTCATTTTCCCAAACTCCAACAGAACCTGCTAGCGCTCTACAAACAGTTTGCAAACATTAGGTTCATTTATTCTTTTAACCAAACGCACCGATGTTTAAACTTTACATAGATAAAAATCATTACGTCTTTTTTTTTTTTTTGCATGCAAACAATAAGTAAAACTGTAATATAAGAAACAGAAAACCACTCCAGGTGGTATTTCCTGCAGAATCCAGTCACGTTAAATGAACAATATTTGCTGGCGTCGGTATAAATAGTTAATAGTACCCTTTCTATCAGATACAAGACAAACAAAAGGCCTGAACACAATACAATAAGATGAGCGGATACGTAAAAGGGAAAAGGTCCCGCTGCCGTCTTCTCTATGGAGCCATTCAAATCCCATAGAAACATTTAAATTACAGAGTTTTTTTCCTGCAAAATACTAAATTCAGTCTGAGAGGTTTCCTGACAGGCTGAATCAGCAGTACCGTTATTACATGCACACCCGCGCTTTAAAGTACATCCCAATGGGTAAATTCATCAATTTTGATGTTCACAGGCATGGTTGAAGAACCAGAAAACTACATAAAATACAGTAATGGCCTACCAAAACACTTTACAAACAAAAACAAAAAGAATATTAGATGCTTGGCCAACAGAAAAGAATGACATCCGCTGGCTGAGCAGTGATAACCGCGCTTAGATGTTTACTGCAGAAACATTATTGGTTCTTTTAGAGAAAAAAAGGTCATTGATCCAAGCATGTATTTCCATTTAAATAAGTTTAAAACATATACAAAATAACGCTGTCCTGCTTACTGAGCCCTGATTGGCTCATTCTTGTTGACGGCGATGCGGCTAAGATGTGTTATGGTCCTTCGGTGCTCGGCCCCTCGTGCAGCCTGTAGAAGGAGGAAGGTTATCCATCGGGTAACAGAAAACTCAATAGCATCTTCAAAAATGCTGCCATGCTTGAATGATGTACACAGAAGGCATTAGGTCCCAGCCCGGTCCCCACTCAGTATAAGGATCTGCACTGCAGATACTGTGTACGGTCTGATTTGGTAAAAGGCCATTGAGGATCCTGAGGGGTAAGGCACGGCGGGTGGCGCGATGCCCTCATAGGGCTATTCTGAAGGAACACGCGACTTCTCGGCTAACACAGCATCGAATGCGGTGGAGAGGACCTTGCAGATAGTCTGTGCTTGTTCCTGTATAAAAAGAAAACAACAAAAGGTTAACCAGAGTGTTTGCTCATGTGTGTACTGTGGTGCCCCCGATTATTTGATTTACTAAGTGGGGCAAAAAAAACAAACTTGCCACTCAATAGGGAGAAAACAATCTGCATTCCCTCTCGCACACCCCAGCACCCACATTTCAGTCTCACCGATCAATGCCTTCCCCTCCAAAACATATTTCAGTCCTCTGTGTGAAAGTTAACTATCCACCCAATGGCACATTTTATACTCGTACGGCATCCTCCTCCACTCATGGCCCTGCATGCGCGGCTTACCGATTACCCTCAACAAAGTGCTCTGCAACTAACACCACCACACCATTTATCATAACACAAAAGGCTCCGTGATCACGTGACACAGACGAAGTTGGACTGTTTTGGGGTGTATTCACCAAATCTGAGGTCTGCGGGACACTCCACTGACCATCATTATGACAGGACAAGCCCAGTGAGCCCTATTTAACGGAACAATGTCCACGATTCAGGCGAGACAAAAACACAGTCATTTCTTAAAGCACATGTTTTAGGAAGAGATTAAAATAATTTCATATGTATACGGCGGAGAGAGAGAAAGGTAAAGTGGGTGTGAGAGAAGGGTCTATTCACTAAATGGAGCGTAGACAAGAGAGTTGTAGTTTCACAATATTTTACAAAGGTCATAGGTACATAAGAACCCTAAGTGAGCTTCTGCTGCAGGAAGAGCATGTAATGTATAGTGAAATCGGTGAGATTTTCTTTAGTCTCCTTATATGTTGAATTATACATTATACAGGGCCAGCTCAGTCCCTCTTGCAAGTGTTGGCCCTTCATATTGAATAGTGAAGCAGGGGAGTGTAAAGCACAACTGACAACTCCACCTTTCAATGTATAAACCTCCAAAGCGCTTGTGGAACCGATGAACTTACCAAAGTGTGACACTGATACACCCACAAGCTGTACCGATCCTCGCAGGGATCTTTGGTCTTCAGAGCCAACAAGCTCTTTCCGGCCAGCAGCCCATCATCATAACACACCATGCTGACGATCAGATAGAGAGCATGTCTGTGTAAAACATCCTGAATTGGAAGAAAAAAAAACAGATAAAAACACAGTAACAATGTTGATGATTTTGGGGTGTGGCTCATCGTTGTTGAAACCTTGTCCCCGTATGACAACTCCCATCGCCTCCAGCCAGAATGTGCTTAAAGAAACGGCTTTCAATAAACAGCCGAAGAGCCATAGGCAGCATAGCGAGTATAATTACAATAAGAAACTCTTCAATTCTCCACGCTCAATCACAACCCTTCATGTAACCATGAAATGTTTCCCATTAAACAGGTTTACGTTAAAGAGAGTACGATGGCTTCAGAAATCCACAAGATGGAAGCAAACAATCTGATGTGTCTTTAAAGGCGATCACCCACAAACATACACACCCAGCATTATACAGTTTCTTAACGGTGGGATTTTTGGTTCTAGCTGTGCTGTGTACTCGGCTGTTACTTACGTACTGATCCGACGTAGACACCTTGATTCCGTACTTAGACACGACCATAGTGAATTCTTCTTCTGGAGGCATAAAAGGCAATTTACCATCTTGCTAAAAAGAGAAAAGGCAAAACCGTGTGATCCTCATTGTTAGGACTCGATCTATCATAAGCCGAAACAAAGACGTCTAGACTTCTTTCTCAAGGAATGACCTGGCGGAAGGGTTCCTGGTCTGCCCTGAGGATAGTGACCCCAACCTAAGCGAACGCCGCGGCATCTTATATATGTTACTCGCGTCACATCAAAGAAACGTGCCATTTCTCATTCCATATACTCAGGGCCGATTCAAGGCTCTGGTGGGCCCTGGGCCAACAATATAATAGTGGGCCCCCTTCCACCTGTAGTGGGGAGTACAGAAGCTGTAGGTGTGGGGACAGGGCTTTTATTTATAAAAAATATTCGAAGATGGCCGCTGGACGTGCAGCCGCGGGTGATTAAAAGTGCAGAGGGGGCCCCTGACCACATGTTTTTTTCTCCCATTCAGGGACACACTATGAAGCAGATGAGATCACACAAAGAAGTGTGTATATATGTATTTATACACTGATGCACACCGTCACATACACATAAAATACACTGTGACAAACTGACAAACACAGTCACACACATAGTCAAACATACCTGGCGCTGGCTGCAGCTTATTCTGAGTTGGTGTGAAGGAGGAACTCAGCCTATCAGGAGAGGCTTCTGAACTGTCAGGCAATCAGGAGAGTTGAGAAGTCTCTCCTGATTGGCTGAGACCTCCTTCATCCAGACTCCTCATTCCGGGACAAGGCATTGTCCAGAATTGAGGCTGCACGGAACTGTCCCGGGCAATCAGGGACATGTGGTCACCCTAGCCCCAAACCAGCAGTATGACTGCCAGGGGGCCCCAGAAGGTTAGTGGGCCCTGGGCAAATGCCCACTTTGCCCGCTGAATAAAGCGGCCTTGCATATACTATGCTAGAGTAGAAAGTGTGCCCACGACCTTATCGCACATGCATCTAAAGGCCAAGCGCCAGACAATAAAACCACTGATTGCATCTCGCAAACCCCGTCACCCCCTGAAAAGGCAGTACCCCAGCCAGACGCCTCCCGGCAAACATTACTCTCACTGATCCAATGAAACATGTACTAATAAACAGATCCAATGGCGTTCTCTGCATTCCCCGTACCTGCGCCACATCGATATAATTTATCAGATCCAAGGGTCCCTGGAGATTATCACAGTCTTCTGGTTTGAGCTTTTCAATAGATCCTACATACTTCACCCGGAACTCAGCACATGCCTCGGAATTGCCACTTCCTTGCCCTGCAGACACCAGACAGGAATGGGTTAATGTGACAAAAACACAGCAGGGATGTATTACTAAGCCACGTATACCTTTCCTGCGCAGCGCCGTGCCCATCAGTGACTGCTTCACCTGCACATCATGGCCATGTATGCTCTGGTGTATGTGTCACGTATGCTCTGGTGTATGTGTCACGTATGCTCTGGTGTATGTGTCACGTATGCTCCACCGGTGGGCTGTACAGGAAGTCTACTTCCTGCGTGTCTCTCATGCGTTACAGCGAGATTTTTAAAGGCATAGTCACTCTTATATTTATTTATTCATTTTTGGGGGTTAATGGGTTTTCTTCTGCTTTTAGTGATTAACATACAATGGTTTGCGTAAGAACCGCTTACCGAAGCTCTTGGCCGAGTCTGTGTCCAGGCTAGCCACGGTGCTGGATCTGGATAGTCCCCCGAGGCTGGAATCTACAGACTATAAGAGAAGCATCACATCTGACAATTATATGGAAAACAAATGTTTTACAAGTCACAGGCCCCACGTCCCTCCCTTCCTGAACACCCTTAGATGCTGCGGGCGTATTATTATTATTATTATTATCTTTTATTTATATAGCGCATACAGTGCTAAAATGAGTTATGAGGTTGACCCCTGGGTCTTGGAGATCATGGCACGGACTTCATCGAAAACTGTCACAGTTACAGCTTTTATAATGTTTAACTTAGAACTATAACGTGCCTTTTGGGGGTTTTCAGTGGAATAGTTTGGGAGATTTTGGTGTAATAGTGTGCGCATGTGTGCGATATTGTAGCCTAGGAAGCTGAAATTGGTGGCAGAAGGTGACAAAACTAGCATAACAATGTCCTGGCCATCTCCGTTCCACCTTTCTGAAGGCACCACAGCCATCAGCTTCCTCCAGACTGGCCAGCATAATGTACCGGTTAAATCTAGTGCCCTGTACAGCGGCACATCCCCATGTTTAATTACACCGCATAAGCAATGTATGAGTAATAAATATATATATCTGTACACCAGAGATGGCAGAACCCTAGAAACCGACTCCTAAGATCATCGTACAAACCTTGCTCTTCGTACTTATTTCACTGCTCTGAGAACTGCTGCTGCTGTGTCTTTTCTTCCCTTTCCGGAACATTCTTTATCATGGTTCCATCCAGATGTTCCTGAACAAAAAAAAAATGTAAAAAAAATAAAAATTAAATAAAAACCCACACACGGTTAGAATGTGGACTGGAACCCGAGTCGCCTTAATGATAGGAACACCGTGTACACCCCAAACCGGGGAAGTACCACCTCCAACCCCCTATACTACCGTGACAGCCACCCAAACCAGGGAAGTACCACCCCCAATACTACCGTGACAGCCACCCAAACCGGGGAAGTACCACCTCCAACCCCCTATACTACCGTGACAGCCACCCAAACCAGGGAAGTACCACCCCCAACCCCCAATACTACCGTGACAGCCACCCAAACCGGGGAAGTACCACCTCCAACCCCCAATACTACAGTGACAGCCATTCACTCCTTGACATTAACATATGCTCAGCGTATTTAAATTCCATCACTGTTAACCCCTGCCGCTTCTGCGGGAAGGCTGCTGTTCTTATAGACCATCCTCTCGGAGACATAATACTATGTAACATGACCTACTGCCCTTGCATTTGGAAACCTTCTCTTCTAAGTTTTGTCTAAATATGATTTTCAATACTTTACACAACAAGCCAGTGGTTTTGCATCAATAGCCAATATTAACAGACTGACTCAATTACACTGATAAGTGACAAATGATGTCATAATATACTGGGGGTGATCATATAAAAATTATAGAGCTTGCACGGAATTAACCAGATCGACAAACAAATCAATCTACAAATGCAGACTAATAACGTGTGATAATTATCCTTTTTCCTAGGGCTCGGTCTGCTTACTGTTTATTTCCATTTCTGTTAATGTACAGACAGGCGCCATCTTTCCCACTCGTATACGCCATCTAAACGACGTTAAATTCTCACGGAAAAACAGAAAAGGCGAAGATCTGAAAAAGTCATTTTAATGGTTTCCATGGAGACCTGCGGCTGCCATTATAGGCAAGCTTATTACCTGCGGGTCACCCGTACTGCTCACAGACCCCGGGAACATCGCTTACCGCCTGTTTTACTTCAAAGAGAGGTTTATTCATTAAAGTGAGAGTTCTGTTTCAACTCCTTGACTTTACTATTCATTATGAAGGGCCAACCCCAGAGACCTTCTGCTGCAGGATGAGCCTGGCTGGCCCTGTATAATGTATTTTCCTCACTCATTGAACTATACATTATACAGGGCCAGCTCAGCCAGTTTTGCCCTTCATAATGAAAAGTACAGTAAAGGAGTTGAAACCACAACTCTCCATTTAGCGAATAAACCCCACCGTGGGGTTGAATCCCTTCCTTAGACAGATGCCCCCCGGGAGAAGTAAGGCCGTAAGATTAGAACCTGGCAGGTTATGCAGTATAACGGCGCAGCCATGCAACCCCAAAGCAAGAGACAGGCTGTTAGAAAGCAGTCATGTTGTGTTAAATAGCGCTACTGCAAGGAGTAATGGGAGATACCCCTTCCTGGGTGGTGGGTACCTGGAGGGGGTATGCTCTCCGGTCTCACCTCTCCGGCCGGTGGCGGGGTCACTGCAGGAAAGTGCCAATTCCAGACTCTGCGACTTCGGCAGGCGGAACGGAGAGATTGGTGCAATGTACAACGGAAGTGGCGGCCAAAGCAAGAGGAAGGACTGTAGGAGCGGCGTCTGTGGCGGACCGGAAGTTAGAGTCTCGGGCATGGAGAGAGAAAGAACCTGAAAATGTCTGTGAAAAGAAAAGCGGAGGGAGCGGTGCCGGCGGAGGAGAGCGACCAGCTTCTGATTAGACCCCTGTGAGTGGAGGACATACCCGTACTGATCTACGCCCCGTGCGAACGCCTTGTACACAGCGCTGCCGCATAGTGGGGAGTGTTTACCTTCTCACCCCCGGTACCGGCGTTGATACGGAGTACACTATCCAGCAGCGAGCGGGATACATCGAGCGCTTTCCGTGGCCTGTTACATTAACGAGCTTGGCTTTTGTTGTGCTTGGTCGGGACTACAAAGAGCTCTCTGCTTCCCACATGGGGCCATTGGTGACAGTGAAAGCTTTATTATCATCTGGGGAGAGATTATTTCCAAAATGCAGAACCAGCGACTTCCCTTAAATGTTTAGTATTCTCAGAGAGGGAGACGGGGTAAAAACTTTACTGAGAGAGTGGTAGATACATGGAACAGCCTCCCATCATAAGTAGAAGGGTGTTATATAGTAAGATCATTTAAGAATCCATGGGATCTGAGAATAGACTGAGGACTGATTAAGGTCTGAGTCCTTACATCAGGAGAAACCTGTGTACAGGCAAAGCTCTATCAGCGAGTGCCGTGAAAGGGGCTGAGCGATGCTGCTGGGCGGCTCAGACCTGCGCGTACGACCAGTATTGCAATCAAAGCAGTGGTTACTGTTTAAAGAGTGTCTGGTTTGGCTCACCTGACATAGCAGCAGGTAGAAGGCAGATAGGCCACTTTTTATTATTATTTTTTTAATAATATTTCTGTATCGGTAATAAATGACATTAATTATATTGCTATTACAGCGGTGCCGGACAGGAGGTCGGGAGGTCATGTATCATTTTAGAATTCAAAGGAAGAAAAATCATGGTAAGTGTTTTATACATATATATATATATATATATATATAAATATATATATAGTTGGCTATAGAATCTGGCGGCTCGTAAGAACCACGTGGACGATACCGCAGTGGCTGCTGGGAATTGTAGTGTAACATTACTTGGAGGACTGCACGTACTTCAGGTTGTAAAGCACTAAAGGGGTAGTAAAGATTTGGATGCGTTGTAATTTCTCCCTTGCTGTCTGGTTCTGGATTTTGTTGTGTGTCTCCGTTTAATAATGTGACTTCTTTGTTCTCAGCTGGACTGCGGGATCCACCCCGGTCTGGAAGGAATGGACGCTCTCCCATACATCGACTTGATTGATCCGGCAGATATTGATCTTCTCCTGATAAGTCAGTAAGTTCTCTCCAAGGCAGCGCAGTAAGTAGTTGGCGGTATGTTTGCCGTACTCCGCTGCAGTCTAAGAACTTAGCCCGGCCATTCTTGTCTTAAGCAAACCCCGTATATGAACTTAGTGAATTAGCAGGCGAGGTATGGGTAGAAGCATTTAAATATTTAAGAATCAGACAGCTCAGCGGCATATTCACAGTCAGAACGTAATAACATAATGTGTGCCAGAATAATGCTTATAACAATAATAATAATAATGATTGCTCCTCCAGCTTCCATCTGGATCATTGTGGTGCCCTGCCATGGTTCCTGCAGAAAACCAGCTTTAAAGGAAGGACGTTTATGACCCACGCCACCAAGGCTATTTACAGATGGCTGCTGTCAGATTATGTAAAGGTTAGGTGAGTCCCGTGCCGCCTCCTCTGGTTCCACGGAATCAGTCTGTTTTGTCTTTAAAGGATGATGTGCGTATAAATGTTCGCGTATTATTGGGCTGTGGCCTGTTTTCTTCCGTTTCCACCCCAAGCCAGGCTGGTCGCTTTATCCATCGTGTTAAAAACATACGTTCCTTTCCCCCTTATCCACAGTAATATATCAGCAGATGATATGCTGTACACAGAAACCGATCTGGAAGAAAGTATGGACAAAATCGAGACGATCAACTTCCATGAAGTGAAGGAGGTGGCAGGAATCAAGTTTTGGTGTTACCACGCAGGGCATGTTCTCGGAGCAGCCATGTTTATGATAGAGATAGCTGGCGTCAAGGTACTTGAAGCTTCACATCGCCTTTATTGCATGGCATGAAAATGCTTGTATAGATTTTTAATGTATACATATAGGGGATGCACCTTACACATACAACATTTGTTTTTTTTAAATGTATTTGTTTTTTCTCTATCCATATATATGGTGCATTCATGTTAAAATATTGACATTTAAAGAGGGACATGTCATCGTATCCACACAGTGCTATAACGTATTACGGATTCAGACGTCCGAGCAGAGTGCTCAAGCCTGTCAAAGTCATATTATACTATTAATCTCCTATTTCTTGGCTGTGCTTTAATTTATTCTCCCAATGCTATCTGCTTTGTAATTACCTGTGTGGAGTAATGATCCTCTCTTGCTTTTCAGATCCTTTACACCGGTGATTTCTCCAGACAAGAAGACAGACATCTGATGGCCGCAGAGATCCCAAACATAAAACCCGACATCCTTATCATCGTAATTATCATTTCATTTCCTTTGGTTTGCTGGTATAATAATATGAGGACGGGATAGTTGGAAGTAAAGAGAATGAAGAGAGGGGATTTTATATAATATAATTACACTCAATGTTCTGTACCCTCCGCATTATTTGTACTGATCTTTTGTTATGTACCATTTTGTTTCTATGCAGGAATCCACTTATGGTACTCATATACACGAGAAGAGGGAGGAGAGGGAAGCGCGTTTCTGTAATACCGTCCATGACATCGTGAACAGAGGAGGAAGGGCCCTCATCCCTGTGTTTGCTCTGGGAAGAGCACAGGAACTCCTCTTAATTCTAGGTAAAGGGTTTCTTTCTGAACTCTGTATTTTGGAAATAACCCTAAATTCTTGCGTTGGTTTAATTCCAGTCTTTTCACATTTAATTGTCATTCTGCTTGTCCTAATTCACAACCAGACGAGTACTGGCAGAATCACCCGGAGCTTCATGACATTCCCATATACTATGCTTCATCCCTGGCCAAGAAGTGCATGGCCGTGTACCAGACCTACGTGAATGCCATGAATGACAAGATCCGCAAACAGATCAATATCAACAACCCCTTTGTGTTCAAACACATCAGCAACCTTAAGGTTAGTAGAGATCGAAAGGAGCATCCAGTCCTGTTATATGTAAACCACGTGTTATATTTTGCATAGAACGTAAACACTCGGCTATTATATCAAACCTTTTTATTCATCCATACACTTAAGCCTGTCAGTCACAGTATTTTTCCATTTCAAACATTCTATTGTTTAACACAGTTGGGTTTATTCGCTGTACTGGGGGCTGGCAGAAACGTTCTGGTTTCAATATGGAAAATTCACAATGCATTCTAAATGGCTGCCTCTGGGAAGCTTCTCTTGTATAAAACATAACTATATTATTGACCTGACTTTAAAGAAATCTCAGTGATTTTATATAGGACTAGCCAAGCTATGCTTTAAGCAGAAGTTCACTGGGTTGGTCCTTGAAATGAGGTCAAGGAGAAACTGCAACTCTTCTGTCAACTCTCTCCTTTGTGAATAAGCACCTGTCTAATGTTCTTTTTCTCTGCTTACATCTACTAAGTTAACATTGCTTATTCTGTTTTCAGATCACCCTTTACTTATGTTACGAATGTATGTTGGTTGCTCTTTGCATACTGTGTCTGACTTAACGCTCAATTGTTGCTTTTTATTGCTGAATTGTAATAACTCTTTTCAGTCATCACTATTATTATTGTTATTGTTATTGTTGCTATTTGGGGCAGTGGGCCTGAGCGTTAGTCTCCACACCCTTTGGTCATCATAAGTTAGAATGTTAGCTCTGTGGGCAAAGCCCATAAACTGTAACTGCAGCCAGCAATTTTAATGGAATATCAAAATCTACGTATCATTGAAATAAGCAGTTGCGTGTAACCGTAATGTGGAGGGGTGACCCCACTTGATGTATCGCAGTACACTTAAACTGTTTAGTATTAGCTACATTGTTCAAAAACAAGTTTGATCCTTTGTTTTCTGTCACCTATATACGGGTTATTGGGTGCTGTTAAAATGACAATGTATTTAATGTTTTGTGTTTTCAGAGCATGGATCATTTTGATGACATTGGCCCAAGCGTGGTGATGGCGTCCCCTGGTATGATGCAGAGCGGTCTGTCCAGGGAGCTTTTTGAGAGCTGGTGCACCGACAAAAGAAATGGTGTGATTATAGCTGGCTACTGCGTGGAGGGAACACTTGCCAAAGTGAGTTTAGAAATCCCACACATCTGAACATTTCTACTGCTTGTTTTTAAACCGGAAAGCAAAATCTTCCTGTCAAACTGAGTAAACCAGTAATTTGTCCCCCGCTGACCCTGCAAGTCTTCGTGAAATATTTGTATATTATAATTTATTATAGAAAAAAAATGAATGTAATAACCTACGGGTGCCACTCGGCACTATAAGTGAAATGATAATGAAACGTTTACTCTCGGGTATTCTGCAGGCCTGGGCTAGTCAGTGGGCAGACCAGGTAAATGTCTTCAGTTGCCCACCATGTACCTGTATTGCCTCCTGTGCGGTAGATCCTGCCTTGCATTGTGTTAGTGCGTTGTGTGGCCACATGTATGCGGCAGAGAGTCACATGGATGCTATTTTATCGGCTGCTTGTTTAGTATTTCAGAAATCTTTTTTTAAATCTGTCTTTGGTGTTTAAGCATACCCGGCCAGCCCTATCCATTCATCAGCAGGTGTTTTTTTTTTTTCTTGCTTTAATGAAAATCCCTGTTCCCACAGCACATTATGTCAGAACCTGAAGAAATCGCCACCATGTCTGGCCAAAAACTACCACTGAAGATGTCTGTGGATTACATCTCGTTCTCGGCGCATACGGATTACCAGCAAACCAGCGAGTTTATCCGGGCCCTGAAACCTCCTCATGTGGTTAGTATCTCAGCCCGATGCCTAATGCTTTGTGTTATCAAATAATTGGTAGAAGTAATCTTCTGTTTTATAAGATAACGCAGTTGCATATTACTAGTGAATGTGCCATTTTTAAACTCTTACCATTTATAGTAAAGAGAGTATGATAGTAGACCCTCAATGCCTGTGTAACGCCACGGCCCCTCGAGGTGATGTACTCAGGTTGTCGCATGTGATCTGTGTAGATATTGGTGCACGGTGAGCAGAATGAAATGGCGCGGCTCAAAGCTGCTCTCATCCGAGAGTACGAAGACAATGAAGAAGTTGACATAGAGGTCCACAATCCTAGAAACACAGAAGCTGTGACGCTAAACTTCAGAGGAGAGAAGCTGGCCAAGGTAAGGTGTGATTGTGAAAGGCTGGACGCATCGGGATTCGTATCCCACCGTATCCCGTTTTATGCTGTAAGACCGCTGTGCTCTTCCCCAGATCCCCTCCCTTTCGATTTGCTTTTGATCTTCACAATTTCTAACGCGTCTCGTTTGCATTATACACACAAGCTCTGATTCAAATACGACCTTGTGTTCCTTTTGTCAGGTAATGGGTTGTCTTGCAGACAAGAAACCAGAACAGGGCCAAAGAATTTCAGGAATCCTCGTCAAGAGAAACTTTAACTATCATATTCTTTCCCCAAGCGACCTTTCCAGTAAGTGAAGCTTCTTCAGTAGTTCCATCGTAACTTTTCATGGGTGACGGCTCAGTGTATGCTGCAGCTTCTTGCCTCTGCTAGCTGTTTATCTGTTTTCTCAGACTATGCTTGTACTATTCTGTATGGAATAATGATTCTTCTTTCTCATCTGCAGGTTACACAGATCTCGCCATGAGCACTGTGACGCAGACACAAGCCATTCCATACACTGGTCCTTTTAATCTCTTGTCTTACCAGCTACAGCAAATTACAGGTATAAGGTTTCAGAGTCTTTGCTCGCACCTAAAACAGAACCATTTTCTAAAGCTTAGTGAATAAATACATCAAGGTTTCTCTATGGTATAGGATTATTAATGAGATTGGAGGATACACTTTTATTAGGCAGACATTGAATTTGATACTCTCAATCAGGCTACCCAAATCTACTATGGGACCAGAAAGAATACCCCTGACAAAGCCGTGTTTCCTGTTGGTGAAAGATGTGTCGGTTTTTGTTTGCTTGTGTTTGATTATTGAGAGCTAGAGTAGCAATAGAGTCTCCATAATTATATTGGTTAGTGGACAGCTCTGAGCGAGGATCTTTACTATATAGTGCCGGGTAATGTATATAGGTTTAATGTAGGATGTAGTAGATATAGGGCAGATGTGTTTGCAGGGGGCTAGTATTTTCTGGTCCCACGGTAGATTTAGGTAGCCTGCAGTGAGAAAACTGGGGGTCTATCAAGTGTGTCCTCCGATCAAATACTTGTAAGCTTGCTAGCCGGGCTAATGTATCGGTCTGTCTTAGTAATAATATACACTTAGTAATCCTATCTGATAGAGATAACTTGACATATTTACTCACCATTCTGTTTTTGATTTCTGTAAGGAAGGTTAGGAGTTTTTTTTTTCTGTTTTTTTTAGTGACTTGGTTAACTAAGTTTGGGGCTTCATTTCACCTTCTTACCCCGTTAAGACAAGGAGTGGTGTTTATTCTTTTCAAGGCATCCATTCCTATGCTGTGGGTAAATAACATTTGGATGCAAAGTTTGAGAAGTGGACTTGTCACTGTGGTAACAAGTTAATTGGTCCAATCAACCGGAACCAAATGTAATTAAATTACATCAAAAGTACAAAATTAAAAGCCCTATTTACGATAATCATCTATACGCGTTGCCATTTATATAAATAATTGCAGCATCAAGCAATCATCCTGTAGGGTGATGGAGAACAGAAGGGTCTTGACATACGTACACTTCTCTGCAGCTGGGACGTGTTTGAAATGTAATCAGATTGCTTTCCCTTTCAGGAGAGGTGGAAGAAATTGAAGTGAATGAGAAAGAAGCCCTGCAGGTGTTCAAGGCCGTCACTGTGATTAAGGAGCCCGGCATGGTCATGCTGGAGGTGAGCAGGGGGATACTGGTCCTTAGGGGGGCTGCGTATACCTGATTTAAGTTATCTTCAAGGAGTAACCAGTAGTGCGCTGAACCTCTAGATGTGACTCTTATTTAATATGGGATCATTTAAACAACTGATAAGAAGCACGATAGATCATACATATGATTGGTTGTTTTATTCTAAGCCATGCATTTTTTTCTGTCAGTGGGTTGCAAATCCATCAAACGACATGTATGCAGACACTGTGATAACGGTGATATTGGAACTTCAATCAAACCCCAAAATACAGAAAGGTACGTGCCCTTTCCCATTCCTGTGTATTGAAGCCAGAATTATACAGATGGCGCCTCTCAATGGGTTTATTTATACTAAATCCTCAGGAATAACCCCATTAGCATGCGCAGGCTGTACAAGTTTATGGGAGGTAGAGGACCGTAGCATCATGTGGTTGATAATTGCCTAAAAAATGCAGAAATGCTCGCAGCTTATCCGAACACAAATCTAGCAAAAATTCTGACGTTAGCGTCTTCCCTCGATACCTTGTTCTTCACCAGGTTCGTTGGCCCCGTAGATTAGACACTTTGTCGAAGCCCTGGTTTTACTACATAGCCCCTTGAGTGTTCGTTTTAAACACATTCTGTGATGTATATGTTTGGGTATCCATTCCTAGGCAAATTGTTTAATAATTTATTGCCATTATAATTGTCATGATTTATTTATTTTTATTAATCCTTGTTTTCTCTTTTTCCAGCTGCTGCTCACCAAGTCACAAAGCCTGTGGACATGGAAAGTTACAGCAAAAAGCTGGAGATAATGCTACAGTAAGTCACCAAGACCCCGATGTGCATTATGAAATTAATGCTGCATATTTATACGTATTTAGTTTTCTTACCTCTGCTACATCGCTTGGGCCACTAGTGTATTTGTATCTGAGTTCTGTACCATACACACTTCACAGATTATTTGTATTTCCATAGAGTTGAAATGTTAACGAAATGGGTCTAAATCTAGAGGGTCAGACGCTTAAAAGTAATGTAAGGAAGTTTTACAGAGAGGTGGAGGATAAGTGGCTCCCAGCAGAAATGGTAGAAGGCAATATAGTGAGAAGTATACCGTTGTGCATTGGATGGCCATATGCCGAGACAAAGGACTGATTAAGGTTTTAGGTTCTTGCAGCAAGAACTAATAGGCAGACTAGATGAGCGAATGGTTCTCATCTTCCTTCATATTCTGTCTTTGTTATAGTTGAGCTCTATGCTGTGGAATTATTAGCTGTGGCAGCAGTAACCGCCTGTGCTGTATGACGCCAGCCATGGCTGATGACAAAGCAGAGCTCCCTGCAACCCCAATAATGTCCCAAACCTTTATTATCTCAGAACATAATACTCTGCGTGATCTGTTATGGGATTTTAAGCGTGAGACTTCGGTGTGTGCGGTTATTCCTGCCCATGTTTCACCCCCGGAGACCTTTTCTGTGTTTGTTTTCAGGGATATTTTTGGTGAAGACTGTATAAGCGCAAAGGATGGATCGACTATTACAGTGACAGTTGATGGGAAGACTGCTGTTCTTTCTTTGGAAACCAGGGTAAGCAAGCAAGCAAGCAAGACATTTTAAGGCATTCGGGATTATTCATAAAGCCAAATCTGGTTCAAGTTTCAAAAGCAGTGCAATCACCATAGCAACCAGTGGGATTATCCAATTACAGGGGATATTCCGTTGACTTTATTCCGCTTTTTAGAAATACTCCCCGAATATTTAAGAGTTAATCACGTAAACAAAATACATTATTCAACAAAGCATAAGTAATCAGCCTTTCATATTTTGTGTTTTAAATTATCCAGCTGTTTTTTTTTTTTTAAATATTTGTAATATGGGATTTGCAGTTTTATTTCTTGACTGTTATCCCAGCATGCTGCTGGCCTCTTCTTTTTGGACCGATTCTATTTTTTGGTGTTTATTACCCAGTATGTCCCCTAAATGTTCTGCTTCCTCCCCCAGGTGGTGGAGTGTGAAGAAGGGATCGATGAAGACGAGACTCTGCGGGAACTGGTGCAGCTGGCAGCACAGAGACTTTATGATGCCCTCGGGCCGGCAAATCTATAAGCAAACTAAAAAATATATAGTCACAGAGATCATCTATGAACACGTTCTACAATATCGTCAAAGAACATGCTGTACAATATAGTTCTGTTCCATACACAAAAAATCTGTTTTTGTTTTTTAATAATTAGTGGTCATTGTAATTCTTTTTCTGATTTCAGTTAAGTTACTAAAAGAAAATAATTTATCAATAAACATATAATGTTTTGGTATAATGTTTCCAATTTCTGTTCTACCTGTCTCCTTAATGGCTAGTTTATGGGTCACTCCGGGCATCATAGTGTGTGTGTGTGTGAAGTCTTCGCATTGATTTCAAAGGAAGCAATTTCCTGCTACTGATTGGCTGCTTAAACTGTCAATCAGTGACAGGAACAAACTCATTTCATTGAAAGGACTTTGCTGCCACTGACTGACAGCTTAAACAGCCAATCAAGAGAGTTGGGATCATTGAGGACTAAAGAAGGTTGTGTTTTTTTTTGGTGTCGCCTATATTTTTTTTTTATTTTTTTTTATTTATTTATGAAAATATAAACATATACAAACATTTAAGACTTGACATATAAGAGGATAATATACAAAGATAAATATAATATAAGAGGTTCAAAGATTCCCTTATTTAAGACTGATCCCGCTTATTTTCAGAATGATTATCAGAAACAGGGGGTCTCAATAGTATCCACTTAAGACATATACAAAACAGTCATGGCGTAGTTAAGAGGGGTATGGGGAGCTGTGTTATTGAGATAGAAAGGTGTCGCCTATATTAGACATTAGACCGTCCCGCTGCGTCCCACCGGAGACACGGCAAAACCGGCCATCCTGAAATCTAAACTAATGCTGGGTGAAATAATTACTGACCAGACAAACATCGCTTTTAGACGCTCAAAAAATCTTCAGGATCTTTTGGTCCGCGGTTATTCTTCATTAAACAGCCCGCGGCAGGGAGATATAAATGAGGGCATCGTGTTGCTTGTAAGTAGATCTCCTCTGCTCGGTTCTTTCATTCACGGATCTCTAAGCGATCGACTTATAAATAATATAAAACACAAGGCGGATATTTAATTCCATGTTCTTGTGTCCTGAGATATGTAGGAAAAACATTTCATCCTCATGTCTGATAACGGCGCGTGTTCGATCTACTAGCGGAGTGAGTGAGGCGCCCAGCGCATCCATTTGGGGAATCTCTGAAAATAATAACAGTTGGCCCAAGAGGCGGCGATGTGACTCTAAAGTAATTGCAGAGAATCACGGTGGATTCATCGCTTCCCAATCGCCTCAATATATGCATCGAATAAACCGGCTGGAGCGATGACGTTAGATTTGGATCCCGCACGGCTTCAGTCTTCGGCCCGTTCACCTTCATTAACCCTGACCGTGCCGGTGAAACTCGTTGGGAGTTTATTAGTTTTTCTGTCCCGTTCATAGCTGGTTAATACACTTTAGTGTATTAAGTGATGTTTTTAGGGAATGGAATTGAAGGGTTAATTGTTTAGGTGAGTAAAAGCACGTCAGTAGGTGAGCGATAACGTGTTGGTGGGTGAGTGATTCTGTGTCGGTTGGCGGGTAGGTGAATGATGCCGCGTCGGCAGGTAAAGGTGCTGTTCCACTCAGGCAAACCATTAACTCATTCTTTGCTGCCTCTCACAAGGCCCGGGGGACAGTTTCATGAGCGCGGCTGGAAAGCGAGACTTCCTGTGTATGTCTGTTAACCCTTTAGGTGCTTATGTAAGGAAGAATAATTTGTTCTGTAGATTCAGTTCCATAGATCGATATTTCCTGCTGCTTCTATAGACATTATTGTGACTTTTATACAACTAGGTGATACATTCTTACCCAGAGAATATTCTCCGCTCCTAGAACAGAGGGACAACAGGGGAGGAAAGAGGGATCTGAGTCCCAGAGAAGGACTGTGTCTCCTACACAGGGACACATGGGATGTATGGTGTTTTATAATAGAGAGATGTTAAGCAGTGAGAAAAGGTATTTTTTTCATGTTATTTATGAAACGTGCCCTATACTTAGTTAGACATGAAGATGTCCGTTGTGCAGCGCTGCGGAATATGAAGGCACTATACACTCGCGATACAACAGGTGTGCCGGGTGACCGGACCGGTGTGTTAACCCGCTGCTCTGTTTACATCACACAAATTACGCACTCCCCACTGGCTGACGCTGGTCACATGACAGCTTTCTCACCCCGCCCCCCAGCCGGAACTTTTTCCTTGTAACGTGTGTCGAGCAGGGGCTGTGAGTTCTGGTTCTGTATTCGCTGCGCTGTAGTGTATATCGCGCCGGTATCTGCCGCATATCTCTTATAACACGCTGTGAATTGGGGAGGAAAACCAGCTAAATCCGCACAGCCCTGAGCTCGCTTGTTCAGGAAAGGGTTAACCAAATTAAGATTTCATTAGGAAATGAAAGTGATGACATTGTGGTTCTTGGTTTCCGCCGTCTGCTTACATGCTGGAATCGCCTCCCCGCGCCTACTGCCTATATGTGTCATATGATGTCATAGAGGGGCGAGCAGCGCAAACTGACCCAGGGGTTTAATGTCTGTTCATGTTTTGTTTTGCGGTATTAGATTCTCCTGGGGTATAATCTGTTCCGAGTCCTGCGCCTGTCCTCTTGGAACGGCGTACACCATCACTCCGGGGGATGATTTGTTGGCCTCGCGTCATTCTGTTGGGAGACTCCATAACTCAGGTAAATAAATGATGCGTCCCGGGGAGGAAATCCATTTATTACATCATATTATAGGGCATCTTGCGTGTGTCCGTTAAATAAAAGTATAAATAATAATAATAAAGTGTATTTTATTAGCCGCAGGCTGTTTCTCGGTCCCTGGTCTGTAAATTCAGTGGTCAGTACATTCCGTGGTCAGCGCCGCCAAACAAAACGGGGCGATACCAGCCGGACCCAGTGCCGGTTTTGTCGCAAATAAAGACGCATTTTACTATTTTTGTGGCGTTTAGTAAGGGTATTTCATGCCGTATACTTGATTGCGTTGTGAAGCAATCGGTGCCAACTTCCGATCTCCAACGCTTCATATATCACGGAGGGTCATGGAAATAAACGATGCTGGTGATGGTGAAACGGGTAGTTTTTATTATTCATTAATGGGTTAATTCGGATTAAAATGTTCAGTGTGATGCACTAATCCGTTGCGTTTGGAAGACCTGTGGTGTCTGCGTGTGCGTGTGAATGAAAGCGCTCATCCTCTCGCTGGATAGAACAGCACATGAATGAAGGCCGGGATTATAATGCGATTTTATTTTTCACTCGTTTTAGTTTGCTTTTGAGGCGAATGCGTGGGGCTCCACACTCGCTAATAAGCTTGTCAGGTAAGGGTAATAAAAATAAAACTGTGGTGCTACGTTAGCCTGAAAAATAAAATACGAGCCTAATGTTGGGAATGTGAATATCCCCGATTCCCCGGCCCATATTCCTAGTATTGATTATACGTTTATGGGATAGCCGTGAATCCAAGACAAGACCGAGAACCGATTAACGGCTGAGTCTCTACGTCTCGAAAACGGGAAGAGAAGACATCCGAACGGGTCTTACCTGCCGGAACATTCTATGCTTCTATAATCAATAGCTAGAAATGGCTGCACTGCCTGTGATTATGTGTCACAATCCTTCCTGATACGTGTGTATACAGCACACAGATACACAGTATGGAAATAGCCATTTGTCTCGTTGTTGCACCTGTAGACACACAGTGATTGCCCTTAATACCCCGATACCTCGCCTTATAATAACAGCCGCTATCAGAAGAGAGACCGCCATAAACTGTTACCTCTCCTTTCTGTCTCTGCCTCTTACTGTGTTTTAAGGATAACCCTTGCTTGCTTACCTCATGTAGGAAATGTGATGTCATCAACCGCGGCCTCTCTGGGTATAACACAAGATGGGCCAAACTGCTGCTGCCGAGGCTGGTCTCCAGAAGCTGTTCTGGAAACGTGGCTGCGGTGACCGTATTCTTTGGTGCTAATGACTGTTCCTTGAAAGGTAAAACCCTGCGCTCGTTTATACAGCGGAACAGTCATTTTATACGAGGACGGCCATTTCTAGTCTTAGCGATAACGGGAGAACTCCCGGTCTCCAGGCCTTCGCCCTCCTCTGCCGCTCAATGACCATCATGGCAATTAAGTCCCGTAACATGCCGGCGGCCGGTGAATGGCAGCTGGCAGCCTGTAGATAGTTCAAGTTTAAATATTTAGAGAAAAACTATGGTGTAAATGTCCTTAACAACCGAGTATCCTGCGTTTAAAGCAGTAATAACTTAACATTTCAGGAGTAATAGTTTTGAAGGAAAGTATCAGTCTCAAGTTAAAGTCAAATGTGCACTGAAATAATAAAAACAGGCAGGTGGACAATAATACACATCTTCTAATAAAACCCCCAAACATTGGTTACCGTGCTTTAAAACTGGTGTCGTCTGGAAATGGTTTCCGTGGTTCTTCACTATAGTTTAAAGCTGCAGGGAAGGAAGTCTGATGATAATTCTTATTCTCTCCCTAAACAGAGGAGAACCCCCAGCAGCATGTCCCGTTGGAGGAGTATGCGGACAACCTACGGAGCATGATTCAGTATCTGAAGTCCATCGACGTCGCCGGAGATCGGATTATCCTGATCAGTCCTCCTCCTCTCCACGAGCCATCCTGGGAAAAACAGTGTCATGGAAAAGGTGACTCCCGGCCGCTGTATAAAGTGTCTGATTCTCGCAGTAAATAATACATTCCTCCGTTCCCAGTAGATGTCTGAGAACAAAGAGCAGCTTTGGCGGATAGAACATGTCCTCTACTTGGCAACACTTGAAGCGGCACCGCTAACCCAAGTACACGGGCGACTTTGGTCAATGTTAGAAAACCCAGATAATTCCGGGTGTTTGTCATTGTTACTCTTTCATTGTTTCATTCCTTATAAAAGATACCAGAACTGTGAGCTGGAACTCCCACTCCCATATTAAGCCATGAGTGTTACGTGGTGGCGAGTTAATTCTTCGCTACGGATTATAAAATGACAGCCGCAGTGAGGATCTCTTGTTAGATGGAGGAGCCGACCCTGCATAATGCATTGTTAATTCAGATAAACTTCTCACAGCTATTCATTGGGCTCGCTGGGCTTGGCCCTTCATGATGTATAATAAAGTCGAATGAGATGAAGTGTTTAGAATGTGTCTCCTGGATTTCTGTAAACTTATCAGTATTTACAGAGTTTATTGTTACTATTAATAAGTTAAATAATATCACAATGGACGTCTAACGTTGTTCCCAAGGTTGTAAGCTGAATCGCTTGAACGCCGTCGCGGGGGAATATGCCAAGGCCTGCGTTCAGGTTGCTGCGGAATGTGGGACGGAGTGTCTGGATTTATGGACCCAAATGCAGGAAGGAGATCTGGTAAGAAGAGCTCTGATTCCAATATTGAACGTTTTATATTTCATTACCGGCAGGATTTGGCGAGGGACTGGCGAGGAGAGAGCAGAATCAAATGTGACACCAAGGCAGTGAACTTGGTCAGTTGGTTGGATAGTGGAGTTGTCGCAGTTAGACGTATGTCAGGAGCAGGTGGCGGGAGATCAGGAGAGGGGGATATAGATCAGTGTGACTTCTGCATATAGGTGGTACATTATCATTGCATATAATTTTGCATTCTCCCCAAAATGTATTTTTTTGAAATATTTACTTTTCTGCCTTCAAAGTAATTTATCTTCTCTCTTTTTTTCTTTTGGTACGCTGAAAACAAATTGGAATGTGCAGCAAAAATGTATTACAAGCTGCGTTCTGTGGAACTTCTGGGCTGTTGGGGGATATAGGATATAACTGACGCTTATAACTCATCGTGGCTGCTGATAAATAGAATGTTAGCGTTTTGTTTCCTCTCTTCTTCTTGCAGGACTACACCGCGTATCTGTCAGATGGGCTTCATCTATCCGATGAAGGCAACCGCTTTGTGGAGTCCCATCTCTGGTCGATCCTTGAGAAGAAGCTGTCTACCCTGCCCTTCATTCTGCCCTACTGGAACGACGTCGACTGTCTGAATCCAGACGCCTCTCTGCTCCAGGATAAGAATGCAGAGCCGTAGAGCTTCGTTGCACAGCCCGTCCTGCCGTTACTATTCTATAATGAATGATGATGACGAAGCTGAAATCTCAATGAAGTTAATTGACTGGGAAGCGAAACAGATATCAGGAGAAATATCCAACCCTTGATTGCAGAAGCACCGACCTTAGAAACTCAATCCAACATTTTCTTTTGCATCAGATGGCGGTATATGTAGCGGTTGCCGAGGGCATACGATAAAGAGCTCTTTTCCTTTACAGTACAATAGCAGATATTAATAAAAATCAAAACGTCTCAACCCTGTGCGTTTGGTCAGGTATATCGGGATGTCGATGATAACAGAAACTATCATGTGCTGACTTCTTCAGGCGCTCTAATCTCTAACCTAACTAATTTGGTTCAGAAGAGACCCCCAGCAATAAGCAAACACAGATAATTCTAGCGGTCACCAAGAAGTCTTTTTTCCATTGTTAGATGGTCGCATTATACCACCGAGGGCCAGACTTTGGAAAAAAAAAAGCCTTGGCGATCTAAGGTCAGAGGTCACTAAATGACACACATGGCCAGCTAGATGTGCGGCCAAATACTACTCTTTCGCGAAATTGTACAGAGTGGAGCGGCACTGGAGAACGCTGGGTTTTTATGTTGTGTTCCCCCAATAAATATCCTTAAACTGCAGTCCAGGGAGTAATATATGAAAATAAAAACATGATTGGTGACGGAAAAAGAAAACGGGCTCCTAGATCCAAAGCAAATTTGGCGACCTTTGGGGGAAGCTATTATATATCAGCGCTTCGGCTCTGAAGAATACATTTGGAAGATAAGTTACAGAGCGATAGAGGCTTTGTTGACGGGGGAGAGTTCTCCATGGTATAAATGGGCCGGTGGGGCAGATAACTGATTTCTGTAGGATCCGGTCCGTTGTGGAGAGGCAGAGAGGGGATGCCAACAAAACCATTTACCATTTATTGAATACGATGGTGCGATATAATTAAATAATAATTATAATGCCACTCGCAAAATGTAAAAAACATTTGAGAATTCCATCTTACCCCAGGCTTATTTTTATTATGGGTAAACAGGGATCCATTCAACAATTCCATCTGGGAAAAAAAAAAAAAAAAATATCAGCCAGCAGAGTATAACTATTGGGAACCATAAAACCTCATTTTGTTGCAGGAAGCAATAAGGGTCCGACAATGCCACATGTCAGAAGCACCGTGTCACCATGTGTGAGTGCATATATGTATCTCCCCCTCTACAACTAATACGCCTATCCTATCAAACTCACTCTAACACCATACATTTTCACATACATACACAAACCTAAGCAGAGAGACCCTCTTACTTATTAAGAGTCAAGGGATGGCATGTATATCTATATGTTTTACTTACCAATTCAGATACCGTGCGCTTACAAGGATTAACGCTCCTAGGCATTAAAAGGACATCACGGCACCTACAGCTTCCCATCACCAACTGGCCCCATTAATGTGAAATAACCTGAATTAGCCCTAGCATGTTCCAAACCCAGGGCTAATGGGAGAAAGACAAATCCATGTTCTCTGGTCCTACAGCCGCTTGTTAAAAATGAAGGAACAATTTGGAAAACCGGTGAACATCTCTGCAGACCTTCCGTTTGCAAAAGGAAAAACATTATGGTTTTAGATGCTGTGAAGTATAGAGAGAGACATAATAAGAAACACTTCATTTTGATTTTATTTTAATAAAAATATTAAAATTAACTGAATGCTAGAAAGTCGCAATAATGATTTTCAATCGAGGCTGGAAAAAATGGTATTTTTGCAGTTTATTTTTGCAGTTTTGCCTCTGGCAGACAGTTTGAGGCTGAGGAGACATCATGGCGACCGCGCAGCCAAAAGGAATGCCAGTTTACAATAGACGTTAACTGCAATGTTACTTACGAAAGTATACATAGAAAGTTATTTTTGTCACATTGTTATATTGAGTGATAAGTGTGCACACAACCTGTATTTTGTAGCTTTTGGGGAGGCCGAGTAGTTCGAGTCCAGTATTTGACTTGGTCCACCAAATTGAAGTGGTGTAAATCGCCTCTCGTGAAGTCTTCTCGTTATGGTAGACGTGGATAATGATCCGCCTTCCTCCTGGAGGGGGTTTTCTTTACCGTGGAAAGGTTCACCCACCACTGTTGTCTTCCATGGACGCCCAGCAAGCGACAGCTTCCAAATGTGAATGCCACAACTCGAATCAACTCCAGACCTTTTAAATGCTTCAACCTTTTACCTGATGAAGAAATAACGAAGGAATAGCCCACACCTGTCCATGAGACAACTTTTGAGCCAATTGTCCAATTACTTTTCCACCATTTTGGATGTGAATACCCTCAATTTAACCCCTTCGCGACCTTTGCCGGTTCAGGACCGTCATGACATGAAGGTCGCTAAATGACCTTTGACGGTCCTGAACCGTCATAAAATAAAATAAGCTTAGAAAGTGATCAACGATCACTTTCTTCGCTTAAACGGTGTTACTGTAATGCCTCGATGTCGAGGCATTCAGTAACGCCGAGATCGGCATCGGGGGCCATGTCTGGCCCCTCCCCGGGGCTTCAACAGCCGCCATACATTGTATGGCGGCGGACGCCCGTTTTAAAAGCGTTTAGGAGGCGATCGACGATCGCCTCCTAAACTTAAATGGTGTCGCTGGAATGCCTCGATCAGGAGGCATCCAGCGACACCAAACACTTACCTTTGGATGGGCTGTGACCGCTCCGGAGAGCGGTCACAGCCGCAGCTGCCGGTGATCTTCGCCATCAAGCAAGATGGCGGCGGCCCGGGAAAATAAACAATAAAGATGACAGAGTTAGCTAGACGGTCTCCAGACCCTCTAGAGAACTCTGGCTCCACTTGCAGGTTGAATACAGGTACTGCATTCAACCATGCAAGTCAATGGAGCCCAGCTTTCTAATCACTATGTGATTGGTAAAATATTAAAAAAAAATAAAAAAAAAAATAAAAAATGGAAAAAAAATTTTAAAAAAAATGTGCTAACATTTAAAAATAATTATGCACTGATGTCACTAGATGAACCATCCAGTACATTGCAAAATGTGTAAAAAAAAATATAAAAAAAGTATTAAAAAAATAAAATAAAATAAAAAAATAAAGTTTATTATTTTGAGCAAGTGCTAAAATTTCTCAAAAATCTCAACAAAGAGTTAAAATAAAAGCACTTCAAATACCCAAGGGGTGTCTAATATATAAAAAAATGGCTGATGGGGTAAATTGGAGTGGCCAAGCTCAAAGATAGGGCATAGGTACAGACTGACCAAAATGGAGAAAAAAAGCGCACTTCCCAAATGTGGCATTTTAAATGGACAAACCCATGCATGTGGGGTATCACTGCACTCAGGAGATGTTCCTTAACACACATTGGGGTGTTGTTTGACAGTGGCATATACCAGAACCTGTATATCTATAACTAAAGTACAATTCGTGTGGAAAAAAAATACTATTACAAAGTTTGACAAAGTGTAGTTCTATAATTGGTGCATGGAAAGGGTTAAAATAACAGCATTTGGAATACCCTGGGGTGTCTAGTTTTCAAAAATATATGGTTTGAATGGGTTAAATTGAGTTAACCGGCTTCAAAGATATTCCAAAGAGGAGATGGAGGCAGAATGACCAAATGACCACCTGGATTACGCATGCCCCAAAAGTAGCCTTTTACCAGCCAAACAATCTGACAAACCCATGCATGTGGGGTATCGCTGTACTCAGGAGATGTTCCTGAACACATATTAGGGGGTTGTTTTACAGTGACAAATATCAGGACCTGTATATCTATAACTAAAGTACAATTTGTGTGAAAAAAAAAAAATAAAAAAAATGACTATTACAAAGTTTGACAAAGTGTAGTTCTATAATTGGTGCATGGAAAGGGTTAAAATAGCAGCATTTGGAATACCCTGGGGTGTCTAGTTTTCAAAAATATATGGTTTGAGGGGGTTAAATTGAGTTAACCGGCTTCAAAGATCTTCCAAAGAGGAGATGGAGGCAGATTTGTTAAAAAAGATTTGGAAATCATAAAACGCTGCTTGTACTTATTGCCCTATAACTTACAAAAAACAGCAAAAAAACATAAAAACATTGGGTATTTCTAAA
The DNA here is from genome assembly GCF_027358695.1 of Spea bombifrons. Classification (NCBI taxonomy): domain Eukaryota; kingdom Metazoa; phylum Chordata; class Amphibia; order Anura; family Pelobatidae; genus Spea; species Spea bombifrons. The sequence goes on from NC_071089.1 coordinate 108,576,622, forward strand.
CTCAGGACAAGTAGTAGAATCTATTTAGCTAGTTTTTTTACTTGCTTTTTTAGGTGAGTAAAAGATTTTTCAAATAAAAGTCATAAAATGTGTTTTTTTTCAATAAGATGATACGATCAAAATAATGGTATCCGAAGAAAGCCCATCTTGTCCTGAAAAAAACAATATATAACTTTTGTGGGTACACTAAATGGGTGAGGAGAAAATTACAGCTGAACACAAGCACCACAAAAGTGTCAAAACAGCTGCGGTCCCACAGGGTACAAAACGAAAAATGAGCCCGGTCCTTAAGGGGTTAAAGCTAAAAGACTGGACTTTATTTTGGTAAACAGTCCAAAAAAAATAAATTGTGTCAGTGTCCAAATATTGCTGTTGTGTAAGCGCAGTGTATGTGTATATATTTGGGGGGAGGTAGGGGCCCCCAGTGCATTGCTTTGCCCAGGGCCTACAATGCTGTTAAGATGGCCCTGCATGCAATGGTCTTATAGACCTTCTAGTCAATCCATGATGTCTGCTTACCACATGAGGAGCTGCATGGCCACCTACTGTGTGTCCAAAATCATATCTACAGAGGCTCAACAGCAGAGGGTCCCACCTGGACCCCATTAGAAATAAAGATACACATATAGGGACTGCATATAAATCCTTGAAACTAAGCACTATTTATCATAGACATCCCATGAAAAAGCTCCTGTAGCAGCCATATTTCTTAAATCAGTGCAATTTATTACCCCTCTTTAGGCTAATTGCAGTCATTTACAGTAAGACAAAGAATGACTCAAAGAACAAGGAGTTACTCAGTTTATTGGTTTAAAAAACACTGCTTTTACTGTCATTTTATCACAAAAAAAGCTCGCCAATTTTTAATATTGAAACATTTCAAGTAAGAAATATACACCTCGATAAAAAAAAAAAAAAAAACCCACGCTGCTTGAAACGCTCTCATACAGACATTCGCCAAACTCCGCACATTTAACATCTAAAGCAAGCCTTGGGATCCTAGGGCTTTGTTTTTTCGATGTAACAAAAAACAATAACGGCAATTTTTACAGAAAAAAAAGTAGTTTGCTAATTACAATATTTAATATATGTTTACAATATAGCAGAGGACTTCCAGCCACACAGTGCTTACAGATACAGGTTGCGTGGCGGGGCACGGCTAACTCGGCACAGTTATCAGTTACTCGGGAAAAATATTAGTGCTTCGAAGTACAGAGCGAGGGAAATTGAGATTTAAAAATGACTACTAATTACATCGGCAGATAAAGTTCTAACTCAGAACTGTCCCCGTTATATAAAACAAAACAGCTAACGGGGAAAGTATGATTAGGGTAAAGGCAGCGATTCATTCTAAGAAACAGAAGATGCAGACAAAAGAAAATAATTACTAATGAATGAAATGATGATGCTGAATGAATGAATGAAACCATGACACAATGCTTTGGAAGGAGATTCCGTGAAAGCTCGTTTCCCAGCAGTACCTCTTCTCCCGCCATCATAGACTTGCTGGATTCAATGCTTTAAAGGAACGGTGCAGCTTGATATTTTTTGTAGCACATATTGGAGTCCATTTTCAATTTTTTCATTTTTTTTTTTTTTTGCATTTTACCGCAAGCAAATCTGTCCTTTATTTTGCTACTAGAACTACTGACATATACGTCCTACACATGCTATGTAGCGAATGTATTTCAATGGCACATGTGCTGGCTACAACGGGAGTCGAGTAAAGCACGAGTAGGAAGTGTACTCAAGTGAGTTTTAAACTAGTGCCTGGTTTCCACTAAAACACTCAAGAGGAAGGTGTTAATTTAATTCATAAATACGCACAAAAAAAAAATAATAAAGGGACCAGTTCCAAGCACCTCCAAGAAAGAGACTATTTATGGGGGGGGGGGGTAAAAGCAAGTGAAGAACGAGTGTTTTTGAACTGTGGCACCTGCTGGTTTATTCCGTTTCACTACACTGGCTTAAAAAAATAAACATAATTTTTTCCCCATTCTTAAAAATATGAAACTCATTTAACACCCCTTTCCTTTTCATAAAGGGGAATGGCCACCTACAGAACTTGGCATTCATTTATTAAAACTACCTATAGCTTGTGCTTTGTTGTAAAAATGAGATCATTACAAAAACCTGCGTAATCAATCACTACTCAGACTTACCCCATTCTTCTCAATTCTAAAGCTGCCAGAACCAATCACCTTCAACCAATCAGAAGGAATAAATGAACTACTAGTTAATTACTATTAGATTTCCTTTATATCGCTAATAATGAGCACCGCATCAAGGCTTTTCGTAACAGAATGCCGAGAGTTTATTAAAGCAATGATAAATATGGTTTTGGTGTGGTGGTTGTGCGCATCGAAGGGGAATAAGCAGGAGCCGTCGTATAGAGGACTATATACCCACGATAATTCAAAATTTCATACGTTAAACGTATAAAATTATACAAACGTTCAAAAGAAACAGATTAGTAAAGGCAGTGTATTAAATAATGCAAAAGAACAAATCTAAGTGGAATATTCTGAAGAAGAAAAAAAGTTTTCATGACTTTTGAGGAGTTCTCTTGTTAGGCAAGAACATTGTCGGGGGGGCTTTGACCGGAACCCACTGACATCACAGAACCCACTTCCGCTGTACTCACCCTTGCCAGGCCTCCTCTATAACTGGGGAATGATGGTACAGTGACAAGGTCACTCGCAATGACAAAGAAAAGAGGGGGCAATGGGGTACTCACAAGACACGGTTATTATCGCTGAGCACACAGAAGCTATGAAATGCATAAATCATACCCAGAATGATTAGGAGAATGAAAACCCCGCTCATTGGCACAAGGATTTGCAAAGATCTTTTGGAAATGATGCAACTTGGTACGCGCTGGAATTATCATTTGATTAAAACAGAGAGGCATGTCTGATTTTATCAAGGTGAACAGACGATACTGAATGGAAAGCGTAGCATCCCTGGGTCATCCGCTGGCAGAGTTTGACTAATGTTTGACTAACCAGCCTTAACGGATCCCCCTGAGAAAGACCCCAATACGTTATCTGAGCTATTTACAAACTATTAACGATATACACAAGCTCACGGCTTATGCGCTATTGGTGACTGTGCAGTGAAATGTGTGTTTTATGGCTCAAAGAAGTGAGGTTTATTTTTTTGTTTTTAGAATACACATCCATTTATCCCTTAAGTTATTTTCGCACATTCTCTTTAAATATTGGCAATATACAGAAAGTGTAACGCATCGATTTACGGGGGGCAGCTTAGCAGGGAGGCAATAAAACAAGCAGATGGAGGCCTTGGGGCGATGAGGTTTGGCTACCCCTTCTTTAACCTGCTTTCCGTTTTCTATTTGTTTGTGGACTAGGATTTTTGAAGGATACCAAGGCACACGGTTACATTGCACATTTCTTACACAGAACACTTGAGGGTCTCAGAAGCGGCAGCCAGCGTCACGGAGCCCTTGGAATTTGTCCTTTTGGGGCGCATGATTTTTGGTCAGGAATTCCATCCAAAGTAACCCTGTCCGCCTGCCGTTTAGAATGAATGAGATGATTGTCAGTGTTCATTCCACACCATATCAGCACTCTGTCTCCTTGCTGTCTACGCGGCCCTGGCGCTGTAACTTGAAGGATGATGCCTTCTCGCTCCTGATAACTGGGTTATCGGTGAGATCTTCAAATGATTTGGCTGGAGACCCACTATTAGGGAAAGGGTCCTCATCAAACTGATCATCGAGGTGAGAGTCCGTACTGGAGTCCTCCTGAATCGTGTCCATTCTTTGGTGGTCTAGCTTGGAGGTGGAGGCAGATAACGGTGTTATTGGAGCTTGCTGTAGACCCTGGAACCGTGGAGCGGGCTGGGAGGACGGAAATGGCTTGACAATACGCACCGGAGCTGAGTCCATGCTGCTCAGCATTTCCACATTCTATCAGGGGGAAAAAAAAAAAAGTGATTTTTTTAATGTTTAATGCATACATTTGGCAGGGGAGGGCTAATGTTTAAGGTACGGGGCTGGGAAGAGTCGAGACGAGAATGTATATGACAATGTTCTAACATCAGCGATGGTCGATTACGCTCCAACTAGTCGCTGAAAGGTAACTTACGCTGGGTAAGAATAACGACTTGGTGTTCTCTTCATACTGCCTGTCTAACTTCTTATCCTAAAAAGTTGGAATTAGAAAAAATATAAGAAAATATAAGAACTTTTAATCATGGTTAATGCAAAAAAAACCCAAAAAACAGTTATATATGTTTTATTACATAAAGAAACCGGACTAAACAGATATGGCATGGTAAGCTTAAACGTCGCAAAAAAAAAAAGGAAATTGCCAAACAGCAAACTATTACTTACCACACAGTGGACAAGAATACTGAGCGGGATCCAGAACACCAGAGAGAAGACAATGACGGATCCTACGATGTTATCTGCCAAGAACTTCCCTGGAAGTAAAGAAATCATATCCAATAACTCTAGGAAGGAAGATAACACCAAGATTCATAACCGAATAACTATTTAACGGGGAACTGCTGAAGCAACTTCATTTATTAGAATTAATTAATAAATGCTTAAAAGCTTTTGTTTGCAATGTAGTTGAAGACTTGTAGTTGAAAAGTAACATTATTTTACTGCAGGCAAGCCGAGATCCAAATCAGAAGTTGTTAAAACCAGAATTCTCTCCTAAATTTCACCAAACAGCAGTGTAATTATAGATGAGGGATAACATAGTGGGGGGAATATTTTTGAGGATTTCAGAGAAAACGATGATAGCTACCCCACAGAATACACATGAGAAATATATATGTAATATTGCTCATGTGAACACAGTTACGTGGGTTTATTTAGGGTAAGAAGTGCTAATACTATGGAGGCTGTGCCAACTTCTATCGTTTCCCCTCTGTGCCGAATGTCCTTAAAAAGCGAAGCGCTGGGATAATCTGACACTTGGCAGAAGGGAAGCCCGGTGGGGCGGCTGGGGGTGCTGCCCCAGGATACCCCGAAACCAAAAATACATAACAGAACACACATACCCAACGTGTTGATGCTGAGTTTATCAATAAAGTCCCAAAGCCTCTCAATGACATCTTGTACCTGCTTCTCGCACTTTCCCTACATGAAACGAGAGACATGTTAACGGCATCAAGACAGAATGGCAACGATTACCAACAATGAATGATCATTGCTCCTTAGAAATACACTTAAATAAACGTGTGGAGGGCAAGCGACTAGTCCAGCATGGGAAGAGTTAAGTGAGGACTCCATTAGGGTTATCTTTTATTTTATATTATTGTTTAAACGACAATGCTTAACGTGTCCCAAAACGCTGACGTGATAGATAAACCCACGAGAACAGGGTTACGGGGCTTGCTCCTACGGCATGGATGCGGAGCTGGTCCCGAATCACTTACATTCATATCACAGAAGCCGACGGTGCACGGCTTTCCTTTGCGTAGATATAGATACTGTCCGTTTGCGTTCACGTAGGGTGTACACATCCTGCTGCGGTCACGACAACAAACTTTACACGAATGTTCTGTCTCTGTAAATAAATAAAATATATATATATTTCAAAGTTATGACTCCCCTCACCGCCCCATGATCAAGCCACGTGGGATCTGAGCCACTAAACAAATCCCTGTTCCTACCCTGCTTGGTATAACATGTATGTTCTTTACCTGCCAAACACACGGAAGATACCCCGTCTCACAGAACAGCTAGCATTGACTGTAAATTCTGCGCTTGTCTTGTTTAGTGTCCTGCGGGTTATGATTTTAGCCAAATGCTGCATTCTCCTGACACGGCCGGCTTTCCCTAATTCTTTATAATTCTTTATAGGTAGTACGTATGGAGTATAATTATCGTACCGTTACAAGCACACGACTTGAGGTTCACGATTTCACAGAACGGTTTGCACTCTCCGCTGACACACTTCCCCAGATCGACGCAGACTGTGTCGTCGGCCGCGTTTCCAGGTGGGGGGCATTCGCTGCTATTACCTGTGGGGAGCAACACGGGTACAAACTATTATCACAGTCGCTGCCTTAAAAGAGCGCCCGCCGGCGCTGTATCCATCCAGGAGCAGAATGTTCACTTTAACACAATAAATTATGATTTACCGTGCAAATGCAGGGACCAGCCGTGACGCTACACAGATTCTAACGGTTCCATGCAAAGGACAATAAAAGAAGCCACGGGGCCACTTACCTGTGCAGTAGGACTCTCCTTTGCAAGTAGCATTTATGGCTTCCTGGCATTTCTTTTGGGCCGTTTCAAACTGACATCCTTTACAGCACGGACTGTTCCGATCACTAAAACACACGGGGAAAGTCAGCCGTTAGAGGCTTCGAAGCACGCGCTCGGTTCTGGAATTGTGCAAGTTGTGCTCTATTTCCTTCAAAGTTCCATTAATTAAGACAAACATTTAATGGGATAAAAAGGTTCAAAAATAAAAAAAGTATGGTTCATTTAGATTGGAAGTTCTCCAGCCCGCTAACATGGGGGCCTTTGAGTCCAACGGTACATGCCAGGGTTTGAATAAACTACTTAATGAAATATATTTTCAGGATTGAGCACAGGTGCTGTTTTTAGTAATATAGCTCGGCGCTGACAAAAAACCTACTTATCCGATTTTTGTGCCAATAAACTTCCTTTACCCGCAGACCTGGAGGCGGCCATTGTTGTCAATCATGTGATATTTTGAGTGGCGCTCGCTACTCAAACACCATACCGAGCGTGTTCTTTATGGCAATGCACAGACCTTTAGTAGTCAGCTCTTTTTTTTATTAAATCCTACTCCTATTAGTGCACTTAATGTCCATTAAATGGCGTTTTGTCACACTGTAGCCTCTTCTACTCACCTGCAGCGGACGCCCTGCCTGAACATGCAGTCCGACGTGCAGCACGGGTCGCTGTGCTGATGCAGCAGACCCGGGTCGCATTCTTCCCCCTCGTCCACGCGGGAGTTGCCACACACCTTGTTGTTGCGCTCTTTAAAGCAGAGCGAGGCCTTGCTCACCAACGTGCGCAGAATGGATTCTCTACTACAGCTCGAGAACATCTAAAAGCAAATGTATAGAAAACAGAACAGCTATTTTTTAACGGCTTAAAAGATTTACATGTCCCATCTTTTGGGCATTACAACAGATATACAAAATAATGACTCGGAACTCGGGGATTGTTTAGGGTCTCAAACGGTCCTTTTATTTTCCAAATAAAACTTTCGGTTGTTATTTAGTGAAACTGCTAAGCAAAAGACAGCATGGACTTTCGCCCGAAAATGTCAGATGCGTTGTTTAAGCAACAAGGAAGGTAAAGGAGACAGAGCCGGAAATAACGTCCCATTAAAAGGTATCTACGCGGGGGAAGCGGAGCGTCGCTGGGCTCAGATCTCATAGGATAAAAGTTTATGGTGGAAATTCATGGACCAGAAGGTTCTTTTGGAATTCTGGCCACCGCACACATTATACCGGACGGCCAGCAATATACTGCAGCATTATGCAGACTGGGTTGATGCTTGTAAGAAGAAGTCATCCTTCGCTGCACACAATGGCTTAGCGGTAACCTTGTGTTTACTTTGGCCAGTTTATTGCATTTGCTGGCCAAGCGGCTAAAAGATTAAGCAGAAGGAAGGTTTTTCTTCCCTTGCCATACATTCCCGTAAAACACTACAATGACGGAAGATTAAGGGCACCGAGTTAGGATGACTGAAGCGCACCTTATTGTTTTCGTGGTCCCCGCTCACGGCTATGGGATACATGACATATTTTCCTCCCCGATCCTCGCTGGGAGCACAGGACTCCATGCTGTCAGGATCGTGTTCCGATCCAAAGTTGTGACCGAGTTCATGAGTAGTAACCAAGTCTGCTTCCTGAACGAGAGCGTAGAGGAAATCTACATTAACAGGTCATCGGAAAAAGGTTATCCTCTATGGCGTCTTCCTCACAGCATCCCGACCCCAAGCTGCAAACAGCAGAGCTCACTCCATGCACTTAATACATGCTGGTCTATTTTGCATGGTTCTCTTAAATGCTATAAAGGAGATATTTTATTTGTATTATATTTAACAACTAATGGATCCGATATACATTTAATGACTTTGTAAATGCCCAGATATGGCGTTGGAGCATGAATGTATCCGCAACTTAATTGACCCTATAGGTTTGATTGCGGCAATAACAGCAGCCGCCATTTTTAAACAAAACCTTAACAACGCCGTAATTAAAATGTTCTCACTATTAATATACAATATGGGTCTACATAAACTGATTTTTTGTTTCCTTTTAGGAAATATGAGGCTGATCCTATACTTATATGTTATAATGCATCATATGCTGGCTCACAAATGTGAATTATAATGTATTTGGTTATATTTACATTCAAGTATAATATAACCTGGGGCAACAAAGCCTATACAGTTTGCGATGCAATACCCACATTTAGATATACCAACAGACTGCGGCCATGATGATTATTATTTACTGTTTTATATAGTAGGTGGGATGCACTGTACCTTGGTGAGGATGGTTTTCCCATAGTTTTTGGTGCTGGTCAGACCAGTGTTTAGGTATATCGGCTTCTTCAAGGAATCTGTTTCATAAGCTATGGGAAGGAAAAAAAACACAAGGAAAAGCCAGGATTGATCATTCAATAATATAACCGTGCTGTGCTTGGATGATTTATGCCACCATGCAAGGGCAGTAAATGTGGCGGCACTTAATGCCTCACAGTCTAAATGATCAGTAAGAACCGAGTCAGTCAAAGGTCTGCAAATCTATGAGATGGGCAATGTAGACACATTTTATCCGTTTATCCCCAGAAATGCATGGACATTCATTCGAAACATGAATCAGCAATTGTTGATTTCTATTAAATAAACTAAACAATGTTACCTACTCCTCCAAGTATAAGGTTACCCCTTTATAAGATAGCTGGGTTGGAAGGGCTATCTTCCAGCAATAGCTGGAGAGCAGCTACCCCTAGGTCTCTCTCCACCGACAGTGAAAACAGGTTGACCCAAAGAGATTCACCAACCTTTTGGACAGATGCCTCCATGGGTATTTGGCTTGTGGGAACCTACATACGCAAGTCCCAGAGTCCCCATGTCAAAGTCCTGATACGTGAAGAGATGCGCCAGGCAGACCTGAGCAGCTCTGTCGGATATGTCATGGCTGAATTGCTGAAATCAGACAGTTGTGACTTTTACTGAAGAACATCTCACTGTGATAAACTAAAAGACTTTCACATGGTTGGCACGGAATTAACTGCAAAAACATCATATTTTCAGCCACTGATTGTGTACGAGAGGGTAAAATATAAATAAACAAAATAATGGCATCTAGAAAAGGCAACTAAACTGAAAGACACGAGTCATTCTTACGCACAGCCTGAAAAGACTTTCATTCATATATCCATGCACCTCACACCCCCTCAACCTCCCTCTTACATTTTTACATGTAATTATATTTGTTGGAGAGCTGCTATTTGCAATGCAGATTACCTACTGTGAAAGGGATTTCTGTGTTTTAAAGAACTTTTGTTCATCAGAAAATGTGAAAATCGTTACATTCATACTTAATTTCAGAGGCAACAAAAAACCAAGCGAACCTTTCGGAATTACCAGCCTTTATGAATAAGTTACAATAACGAACCAACACAATCCGTTTGTAACTAATAACAGACAAATTATCAAACAGTCACATTCCCTCCGCATACTACCATGAATACGTCATCCCAATGGTAAAGTATGGCGGAGGGAGCATCATGATTTAGGGCTGCCTCAGGGCCCGGACAGCTTGCCATCATCGAGGGGACAATAAATTCCCAAGATAATATACAGGATAATGCTGCCCGCCAACCGCAGCTCAGTAGAAGCTGTGTAATGCCGCACGATGACCCTAAACATCAAAATACATCTACTACAGAAGGGTTTCAAAAAAGAATAATCCACCTTTTGATTTGGTGAAATGCCCTAAAGAGAGCCGTTCACAGCAGACATTCTAGGAAAACGGCTGAGCTTTTGCAGTTTTATAAGAAAGAATGGTCTAAAATCCCTCCAGAACGCTGTGCGGGTCGGATCCGCAGCTCCCGGAATCGCTTGTTTGAGGTTATTGCTGCCAAAGGAGGTCTGACGAGTTATTAAATCCAGGAGTTCCCGTAGATTTTCTTTCTGTACGTGTCATAGATATATCGGGAAGGTACTCTGCAATCTGTGCTAAGTGGGTTTTTCTTACTCGATGCAGAAGATGTATTCTGTTACTATTGATGAGACTACTGTGACTATTACTACATACCCCATATTACCAAACAGCAGTAACTAAACAGTATAACATTACGGAGGGGGTTCCCCTTTAAATGTAAAAAGATTCACAATACAGAAAATGGAGATATTAAGGATGTATTCATTCTTTATCAAGTGCCAACATCATTAGCACTATAAGCTATAACGTTCAGCTGAGTTATACATTTGAATATAAACATTTGAACACCAGTCTACAAATTTTCCTTCATAGTAACGCACTTTAACACCATTCTAGTAAAGAGTAAACTTTGGCATCCACCAGCAGTCACACCAAATCACTGTTCTCCATTCACAGACAGCTCATGAAGGGTCTCTGACGCTCCAAAGCCTACCTCCAGCAGTTGCTTCACATCCCAAGCATCTTTCCGGTCATCAGGCCAACTTTTCGCCATGTTATAGTGTCTTCGGTTATTGGTTACGTTCTCAGGAACTTTGTGCACAATGATCTGTATGAGAAAAGCACAAACAGATGAACAATCTGCCCCCAACACTGTCATCTACAGGCTCATCAATGGATTTAATGAAGAAGCAGCTGCCCATCACCAAGAGAAAAGGCTTACTGCGATGGATGTCCGATTGCTGCTCTGGGCGCCTGCGTAAAATGCAGCGTATAAACTCAAGAAATTCACAAAAGACCTTGTTATACGGTATAAATAAATGCTGAATAGTTGGGGTGATTGCACTGAAGTTACTGTGGATACCTTACTCGAAGCTGGGGTTGGCACAGAAAATACTGGGGCAAGTGGGAAAAGGTTCTAGCTTGCAGAGGGCAAGAGAGGGTATAAAAATAACGTGCTTCAATGCTAATGGAAAAGTATGCCTAAAAACCACGCTTCGTACCATTTGGAGGAACGTCCTAGAACCGCTAAGACCATACATGTAAAGGATTTGTATGGTCTGACAAAGCTTAGATAGCATGTTTAAGCAGAACGTTTGTAGGAATATTTACTTGTAAAATGTATAAAGTGAAATTTTATAATAGGTGACTTATAACGTTTTATCAATGATGCGCTGTACCTCAAAAAAAAAAAAAATAAAAAAAATGATTATACCAAAAATGACTAAAATCTTTGATATTAAGGTTTGTCTTGATTTTTAAGTTAGAATTAAGCGTTTAAGACAAAAATAGACACTAACTTATACAAAAAACTCAAAAGGTATGGCTTTGCTGAAAGGTTCCCTGCTGTGAATATGCCATTTATTATTTCTTGTAGATCCTGTGGATACCATCTACTACATCATTTCTCTCTGCCCAGGTCTTCAGCACGCAAAGGATTAATATCCGCCAACACTCCCGTTCCTTCGAGTCTTGTCATTTGGTAACCTCCGTCTCCCAGCCTTCTACCGTCTGTTCAGCAGCTGATTCCTTCCTGCCAGGGACGTCTCCCGTCACCCATCTCTCCCCGGTGCCATCTGTGCCCACGCTCTGATCTGGATAGCCCACTGTGTGTGTTAGTGGCCGGCAGCAGATATCAGCCCAACAGAAAAAAGGCCGGCTTTTATGGCACCAAGAGAGGGGAGACAGCTAAACCCTGGTCTAAAGCAGACAGGCGCTTATTCACTAAATACACTGAAAGCTTCCAAAGCAGGGCTGCCTTCTCATTTTATACCAGCACGGCTTCATCTAGTTATTAACATGGTATATTTTCACTTGTAATGTTATGGGTAATGCCCTCATCCCCATCATAATTGCGCTACAGATTATGCTGGTGTTTTTTGTATTAAGGGATGTACCCTAAAAAAAACAGAAATAATATAATAATAATATGATTATTATTATTATTATTAATAGCAGCAGGAAAGTATGATGAAGTCTGCAAAGAACTCAGATGATTACTAAAATGTTGATAACAGTCGGCTTAGTGCCATGCAAAACAATAGCTGCTTTATTCCAACAAATCCAACAATGAAAGGATCATTATATTCAGCAACTGGATCCAGCATAGAACGCTCAAAAAACGCAGGGGAATAAATGTTTATCCCGGCCGTGTTTCCGCGGGGCTCGCCTTCGCCATTCCCTCATACGCTGCGGTTGGGTTGAGTCGGATGCCAGACGAGTGACCGAAGTGTCAGATGCGATCGGACCGTATGTTTGATAGACATGGAAGCGTTACTCCTCGGCCTTCAGGAAGAGGTTCACAAGAGGCAAAAGCGGGTTTGACAGATCTTTGGAAACCACAGAGGTTTCCTTTTCATTTCCCAGGAAGCAGCGTTCGGGGAGTGCTGACAGCCATCTGTTCGGCGTACATTAAACGCCACTTAGACGCCAGGCCCAGCATTGTTTATTGCCGTGCCTTGGGGGGAGAGCACAAGGGGTCTCGGGCATAATGTATTTCTCCGGTATTTTGTTTGAAGAAGAAAAAAGAAAAAAAAAAAACGCGCACTCAACAGTAAAAGTAAAATACAAAAAAAAAAATATATTTAATAAGAGCTAATTAGGAATAATGAGTGATTTTAAGAGATGCTACGAAAAACAGAATTACAGGGATTATTGAATGACATAAAACATTTTCTTTTCAATTGTATTTCTCTCAGATAAGTTGTTGTGCTGGAATAGATAGGTACACCATTCCCCTCCAACAGACATGGAGTGCAGTGTAGGTGTGCGCGTGTAGGTGTGCATAGGTGTGCGCGTGTAGGTGTGCATAGGTGTGCGCGTGTAGGTGTGTGTAGGTGTGCGCGTGTAGGTGTGCATAGGTGTGCGCGTGTAGGTGTGCGCAGGTGTGCGCGTGTGTGTAGGTGCCCCCCCCAATAATGGATTACGGCACACCAGCTATCCTTAATGGAACAACCTGTGTGCTCTAAACTGTTTTAGTCACCAAAAATAAAACATTACTCCATTTTCCCCCATCCAATCCCCATGTTACCACAACGTATTTGACAATATAGCATTCTCTGCATTGCTCCTCACACCCACTGTACTCATAGGGTTGGGAATTAGGCCAAACCTCTCATTGCCCTCACCTTAGGTGCACAAATCATGCCAATTACTTAATTTCATTTATTTCAATATCACTCCAAACATGCATTTACAAATACCTGCTCTATCTGTACTCCGTATCCTTTCCACTGGGCATCCCACGAAGTGTTCCTGTAGATGTCATCCACCCGATCAATAAGCTCAATCTATGGCCATATGATGAAAATGGACAGTTGGATACACATTAAAGCGCGGTTCTAAACACTGAATAAGCATGTCATTGTGTATATTTATATATATATATCTATCTACCTATCTATCTAAAGTCCACTTTATTGAAATGCCAAGTATTTGTAATTAGTTAACACACGCAATTCATGCGCTCACATCCAGTTCACGATACAACCCTCCCTTCTAATGATTTCCTTAACCCTCCCTACATTCCCTTATCTTTCATATTGTTCTTCATTAGAACGTTTTATTCGGAATTACACAAATACAGGAATATAAATACAGTCTTGGTGACTGTTCTATCCACGGAGAACCAGCAGATGGCTCTGAATAGCCAGCTCTCTGTAGCGTGTATTCGTAGTACGTCTGCTGAATGATTGAGTACTTACCAGGTAGTTGATGGTGGTGCTCTCCTCACCGCGGCCCATGTGCTGGAAGAAGCGGTGGTCTGCTACCACAAGCATCTTACAAGTATTCCTGAGAGGGTCTGGGCCTGCCTTCTGTCTCTTCTTCCGGTGTAGGTGCTCTGCGTTAAGATGAAAAAATACACACCAAATTAATGTGAAGGAAGGTAGATCGGGCTGCTGAGATACACAATCACGACACACTGCTGTTAGAGCAAGGCCCTCGCCACCTAATGTATCGGTTTGTCCGTCAATGTCTTGTCATACCCCATGAATATATGTATTGTAAGAAGCGCTGCGTAAATTGTTCGCGCTATATAAAAAAAATATTATAATAAATCCGTGATGCCCCCCGGATATCCAGCTTCTACCAAACAACATTTCAAATTTGAGAGAATTGGAGCTAAAGTGTGAGAAGCAATAAGATCATTTTACCGACTGAATCTGTGAGAATGGCCAAGCGGACCGGGCATAATACATCATTTAAACGTCATCTTAACACTGCAAATGGGTAAGGAGGAACATGCTTGCTCCAGGGCTGTATAGTTATAGGGTAGATAAGGGGCAGGGCTTTACTAAGACTTCTTATTCGACCTACTGATAGCCTATGGATTTATATAAAAGGAGTAAATACTTAGAAAAAGGAAAATGTATCCTACTCAGTTTAATTTAGATACATTGTTTTCTCTTTATATACATTATACTGACTTTTAGTACATTACAGCAGTATGAGAAGGATTTGGTTCCTAAGGGGGCGCATCCTCCTCGAAAGGGACACCTGGGAGGTGTGTGGTAACACATTACATCGCTCTGCCGGCGGACAGCATGTTTATTTACACGCCTCAGTGATTTAATGGAAAGAAATTCAAAATTCTAAGCTAGAGGGAGTTTACTGGACCCCTCAACCCAGAGCAATAAATACCAATGGGGCACCACACAGAATTCTTTATTAAAACAAGATTTAGCGCTTTCATTTTATTTCATTCAAGACACATCAATAATAAGTGGTCTTCGGGAGCCGACACAAGTCTACAGCTCCTCACTTATTATGCAGGACGTATTAGTCTCAAAAGCAGCCTCTATTTACACAGCTGACCCGGAGCTGCTGAAGTCTACATTTCCCCGAAGTCCAGACAGCTCTGGGTTGACATTTTTCTCTATCTCTTCGACCTTTTTCATATCCGCCTTTAATCCGTTAAACCACCGCAACACCCAAAATGTTTACGTTTCTTTAGCTTGAGTCATTCACTTCTACAGGATCCGTCTCTGTTTATCCTCTCCTTAAATCCCTGCAGTTACTTGGCTTGAGAAAAAGAGACGTACGAGTGGATCTCTTCCCGCCGATACATACACAACAGCTGAGAATAAGGGCAAATTACTCGTTGTAAACGGGTTCCCCCTATACAGAAAACTATATGAATAAACAGATGCGAAGCCAGGGGCAGGAAGCAATGATCTTCACTAAATGGTCCATACGCACCAATCACCTCTGCAAGTCTCGCTAGGGACCCTGAGGTTTATTCACTAGGGAGAGCGTTCACAGGTGAGTACGGAGGAGAGTTATTTTCAACCCCCCACATTTTGTTATTCATTAAGAAGGGCCAACACGGGCAAGAGTCTCCAGCAAGAAGGGCTGAGCTGGCCCTGTATTCAAAGGGTCAAGAGACAGCTCATTTAACACTGAATTACATGGGACCAATGTATACGGGCAGTGGGGAAAGGGGCAAATGCATTAGAGGGTTCTGCAGAAGCCCCCCCATGTATTTGGAAAAGGGGCAGCACGGATGTCATGCGCATTAAGGTGCATATGATGGCTGGAGTGTCCTCCTAATGTAGCCTTATAAGTCATTCACTTGGCGCCTTTATGGAAAATGACTCGCACTCCCCGGAGACGGCTTACGTCATTATCGAGATCCGCACTAGAATGGAGGAATGGAGGAAGAACAGCCCGTCGCTATCTCCACAGCCACTACTGCTGGAAGTCAGAACCCCCAGCCCCCACAAATGAGTATCGCATCTTGTTTTTAGGTCTTGGTAATATCACATTAAATTGTACACCAAAAATATCCCATTTTATTACGGCACACTGTGGCCCATGAAAGCAAACACTGCGGTAGATCTGAGAAATACTACAAAAGAGATCAAAAGACCTTGAGCTAAAAACTCCAGGGTATGACATCATACACAGAAGGGAATTTCCCCCGTCTATTCTAAACCTACATTTTTTGAGAATGACATTTTGCATAATCCCGGGTTATTTTCTGAAGCAGTGCCATGACTTCAATGTAATTACCTAAAATTAGGCTGCACAACACTGACAAAAATGTTACATTTTTACAGAACACATTTGAACTATACGCCAGGCATGTATGGCTGTACACACGGATCCGGTAGGGCTGCGTAATTTAGTACAGAGAGAGTACAAAGCATTTTAAATCCAGTGAGCACAAAGAGTCACACTGTAGTCGGTGTCATTGTGTGGCTCAGGACGCACACGATTATGTCAGCTGGATAAAAATAACCGTGTGTGGGTGAGGAATTAGCTTCACGGGCACAAGGGACCGGCTCTATGTATCTGTAGCCGCTATTAAGCAAAAGGGCACGAGAGGTTAAACGCCAGAAACCCCCAATGGCAAAATAAGGAAGCTTCACAGATTCTGACAAAAACAGATGGAAATTACGCTTGGTAGAAAGACCCAAAACATGAAACCTTAAAGGAGAATTTCATGGTTGGTGAGAAAGACATAAAATATAATGACCAGAAGAGGGTTACAAAAATAAAGAAAGCTCTGGAGCATCCAACACTGTAACAAAACCTGTGATTTTATACACCATGTCCAAGTGTTCACACACACCGCCTCGACAATCTGCCACTAGCCCCCCCACATGTAAAACACACACACCCCTCTCCTATACACATTGTTACTATCACAAAAGGCTTTTGTCAGCAGTCTGTTACTTCGATTCATTTCGGGGACTCTGCATGGTGCTGGAACGAGGCTGCCGGGGACACAGGCAAAATGCCAGGATTTGTGATCTCCTGCAGCTTGATGGATGTCACAATGAATATTTTTTTTTTTAACACTGTGGGATTTAGGATCCACATTAAGTTTTATACATTGATCTGCAAAAGTGATGCAACTGCAGAGATATAACGGCCAACATTACAATCCTAGAAGTCATGGCCACCTGGTCCTCGAGGATCTGTCCAGCTCCTTTAAGAAGTATTTCAAACTATTGATCAAGGGATTTACACATGACGTGGAATTTAAAGCATGAAGTATAATCTCTATTACAAGTAGAGTGAGATTGTTCGTCAGACATTATGCGTTACGGAGAACATTGGTGTCCTGGATATGTTGCAGCTTGGAACACACCGTATTCCCTAATGAGCTGCTTGCTGCCAAGGGACAGAATGTATCTTTGAACGTCACGAACAGACCTACAGGCAGGTAGCCAGAGTCTACCTCCTTTACCAAGTCTGAAAGCTAAAGCGACATCAGCCGGCAAAATTAGTGAGTTCTGATTAACAAAGAATCGGAACGGTCTCGTTATCAATGTTAAGCATCCGGCTATATTAGAGACAACATCAGGGAATAAACACGCCGCTGGCTATTCACCGCTTTCCAGTTCCCGATGTATGCAAAAAGGACAATCTTGTCAACAGTAAATTGACTTCACAAGCTAGCCGTTTCCCAACAAATATTCCTAATACGCGTATAAAATATTCCTAATACACGTATAAAATATGTCATACAACACAGAACATGACGGCGGTTTTCAGAGAAAGAATCTAAGTGCTGCGTGAAATTAAGATCAGTTGATCGTACAAACCAAATACTTCACATTCATTTACTACACGGGTCTCACCTCTCCTACAGGGGCCACAAGTGGCTTGTTTTCCAATTTTAGCATCAGTTGGTATCTCCCCCGCCCCTGTTAAGATGATAAAGAAGCAGCATCCCAGCTGCTCACACATTGAGGTCTGGTACCAGATCTGCCCACGCTCTATCTGTTCTTGATTATGACTTTAAGTGAGTGGGCAGGACCTCTTTGAAGCTCATCAATTTCATGTTCTGTGAAACTTGCTACTGCTAAAACGCACCGCACAAAAAGAACACCAAGTATTTTTTTTTTATAAATGCTATGTGATAATTCTATGCAAAAAAAAATCCGAGTATAAGAACGTATTCTGAGGTTGCTACGGCAACATGAAAAGAAAGACCACAAACCTTCACTTTGTTCCGTGTCCCGTTCGTTCTTAAAGACATCCTCCTTAGGTTTTATGTAGCCACAAACTTTTGAATCCTTGCGGTGAGAGAAGTCTCTTACATCTTCGGATCGATAAACCAGAATGCTCTCCCTTGATGAGTTCTCCACAAACCTCCACAGAGGCTGAAAGATGAGGAACGTAAAGTGAAGGTCGATAAACTGATATAGATGCATCGTACACACAATAATACAATCGAGACGCTAACAGAATGGAGATTTCCTGATCTCATTAAATGTATATATAGTTGGTAAACTTGGGTGCGAGTAAAACTGAAACCAAGCAATATTTACATTGAGTGGACATTAAGACTTTTATCGTTTCAATATCCTTCTCAATGGGAACAGGACAATTCTAGGGAATATTAGTCAGCAAAGTGTTACTAAAGAAAATATATCATACATGCACAGATATGAACACCTGCCTAATATTGTGTAGGTCCCCTTTTTGTCCCCAAAACAGCCCTGACCCGTGGAGGCAGGGACTCCACTAGACCTCTGGAGGTGCGCTGTGGCATCCGGCACCAAGACGTCAGCAGCAGACCTTTTAAGTCCTGTAAGTTGCGAGGTGGAGCCTCCATGGATTGGACTTGTTTGTCCAGCACATCCCACAGATGCTCGATGGATTGAGATCTGGGGAACTTGGAGCCCAAGTCAACACTTTGAACTTGTTGTGTTTCTCAAACCATTAATGAACCACGTTTGCTTTGCAGCAGTGCACATTATCCTGTCGAAAAAAGGCAAATGCCATCAGGGAATACCGTGTCCATGACATGGTCTGCAACAATGCTTAGGTAGGTGGTATGTGTCATAGTAACATCTACATGAGCGGCAGGACCCAAGCATAACATTGCCCAAAGCATCACACTGCCTCCGCCTGCTCGCCTTCTCCCATAATGCATCCTGGTGCCATGTATTCTCCAAGTAAGTGACGCACCTGACCATCCACGTGATGAAAAAGAAAAGGTGATTCATCAGACTTGGTCACCTTCTTCCATTGCTCCGTGGTCCAGTTCTTATTCTCACATGCCCACTGTAGGCGCTTTTGGCAGTGCACAGGGGTCAGCATGGGCGTCCTGACTGGTCTGCAGCTACGCAGCCCCATACGCTGCAAACTGTGATGCCCTGTTTGTTCTGACTCCTTTCTCTCAGAACCAACATTAACGCTTTCAGCCAGCCTTCGCCTCCCACATGTATCAATGAGCCTTGGCCATGACCCTGTCGCTGGTTCACAACTGTTCTTCCTTGGACCCACTTTTAATAGGTACCGACCATCGCAGAGCGAAAACACCCCACAAGAGCTGCAGTTTTGGAGACGCTTTTAAAATGCAATTTGGCTCTTGTCAAAGTTGCTCAGATCCTTACGCTTGCCCATTTTTCCTGCTTCTAACTTCAACTTTGAGGACGAAATTTCACTAATATATCCCACCCGCTGACAGGTGCCATGATAACAAGATTATCGATGTTATGGCTGATCTGTGTTTATACACATATACATACATACATAGTCATACATATAAACACACACACATACATATGTACACTAAGGCATCCCTTCCTGCACTGTCAATGCCAACAGCAGGACATGGATGCCAGATAGAAATTTGGTCGTTTAAATTCCTTATAATGCAATAGTGTTTGGTGGGAGTGCTTTTACAGCCGTTAACACTCACTCATTAGCGTAACACTCACTCCTATGAGTCATTTAAGCACTACTGTGATCTTTTTACGCTATAAAGAGGACATCTTATATACAGAAATATATTGTAACCCTAAACACATGATACGGTAAAGTCCCCTATATTGAATATACCTCTACGTTGTACTCTTCTCCGTCGGTTGTTATCCGTGCCGTAAAATCTCCATCACCAATGTGTGCCAGGACCTTTGAATTGTGCTCCCCTTTAATAAAATATAAAAAAGGAGAAATATGAAAGCAATGAGGGCTTTAAAGGTTTATGTTTGCAAACGAAGTAGAAGTGCACAAATAAATTGAGTTTTAAAGGCACGAATACGTCATAGCGTAGGATTTGGTGGATGGTTCGCATTTCCATGGGCGAAACGGTGATAAGATTAAAGTTGAGCCACAGGCGCCCAAGCAGTTCTAGGATATCATGTAGATTGCAGCCTAACAGGTAGAGACCAAAACAACGTATTCTACAGGATCAAGACACAAGCCAAGGGTAGCAACCTCAACTGCAACGCCTAAGGACTCCCAGCCACAGCTCCGCGTCATCTAAGAGACAGATAGCAACAGATATTTGCTAATTCTGGGCTTGAGAAAGGGGTAGTGTGCTTAAAGCTTCATTCTGACTGGACTACCTTTTCTTCTAAGATAACTATATTTGCATTTCACAGGAATAGGGTTTTCATTAAAAGAGGAAGTACTGCCTACAACAAGAGGCTTTTCAGTTATCCCCACTCATCAGATATATGTTCCTGACAATGCTTCTACTATATGGTGTGCCAACACATCATAGCAAAACAGAGAGCCTTTACCAACAGCCACACAAGAACGTTACAGGACTGCAATCGCAAGCCGTTGGCTACATGGTCATCGTGAAGAAGACATGAAAGGTTATGGCTCCATTGGTGATTTTAAAAAACTGTCTCTCTATTCTACGTCAAAAACCATTGAATGTGTCCTTAACGTAATATGGAAGAACCCCACAAAATGACTTCAGCGATGGTTAACTTACCTACAACGTGGCCAGTGAAAAAGTCTGATTTCTTTACATGGTATTCCGTTTCTCTGCCATTCCCATCCATTACTACAGCTTTAAGGTTTTCTGAAAGATGCTCAGCGCTTGATGTCAAGTATAATTTGAAATGTCTATGAAAGAGATAAAAAAGATTTACATAGTTTATTAAGGTAGACATGTCAAAAAAAGAACATACATACATAAAACACGGCGAGCGGTTCTAGAGAGAGGTGACAGACTCGGGCGATTCGTCTACCTGTGCAGTGCGGTGAAGCTCAGCATCCTCTCCAGCTGGGACTCCGACTCCAAATCGCGCTTCCTCAAGGAGTGCTGCTGGATGCCGGCCATGGAGATGACATCGTAGTCCGCCAGCATGGAGTCAAGGTTCACTGCAGACAGAAAGGGAAAATCATGCCGGCTGCAAACGGTTCCAAAAAGGTAATTTAAACACAGTAACTAAATGTACTGAATAGGGCTGCAACTAACGATTATTTTAATAATCGATTAAACGGCCGATTATTTTTTCGATTAATCGATTAATCGGATAAAAAAAAACAATATGCAAATTTTTCGTTTATTTAAAAGAATTTAATGAACTGGATGTTAAAAAACAACTTAAAATTTACATTAACATTCTTATTTTGTTATGATGTAATAAAAAACAATATTTTCAAAGTACAAGAACCCAAACACAATATTTATGAAACAAAATAACCCCAAACATTCTGAAAAGAGGTGGACTATTACTGTTCAAGAAACTTTGCCCCAGCCCTGGCACTTTGCCCCAGAACTTTGCACCCAGCACTTTGCACCCAGCCCTGGCACTTTGCACCCAGCACTTTGCACCCAGCACTTTGCCCCAGCCCTGGCACTTTGCATCCAGCACTTTGCACCCAGCATTCAGCACTTTGCACCCAGCACTTTGCACCAGCACTTTGCACTTTGCACCCAGCACTTTGTACCCAGCACTCAGCACTTTGCGCCCAGCACTTTGCCCCAGCCCTGGCACTTTGCACCCAGCACTTTGCACCCAGCCCTGGCACTTTGCACCCAGCACTTTGCCCCAGCCCTGGCACTTTGCATCCAGCACTTTGCACCCAGCATTCAGCACTTTGCACCCAGCACTTTGCACCAGCACTTTGCACTTTGCACCCAGCACTTTGTACCCAGCACTCAGCACTTTGCGCCCAGCACTTTGCCCCAGCCCTGGCACTTTGCACCCAGCACTTTGCACCCAGCCCTGGCACTTTACACCCAGCACTTTGCACCCAGCCCTGGCACTTTGCACCCAGCACTGGCACTTTGCACCCAGCACTTTGCACTGTGCCCCTGCACCCAGTCTCCAACTCTGCCCTGCACCCAGCCCCCACATTCTGCCCTGCCCCCACACTCACACTCTGCCCTGCACCCACTCTGCCCTGCACCCACACTCACACCCTGCCCTGCATCCCCACCCCCACTCTGCCCTGCACCCAGTCTCCCACTCTGCTCTGCACCCACACTCACACCCTGCATCCCCACCCCCACTCTGCCCTGCACCCAGTCTCCTGCCCTGCACCCCCCACCCCCACTCTGCCCTGCACCCCCACCCCCACTCTGACCTGCACCCCCACCCCCACTCTGCCCTGCACCCACACTCACGAACCGCTCTGTGCGAATGGAGCCACTCGCACAGAGCGAACCGCTCTGTGCGAATGGAGCCACTCGCACAGAGCGAACCGCTCTGTGCGAATGGAGCCACTCGCACAGAGCGAACCGCTCTGTGCGAATGGAGCCACTCGCACAGAGCGAACCGCTCTGTGCGAATGGAGCCACTCGCACAGAGCGAACCGCTCTGTGCGAATGGAGCCACTCGCACAGAGCGAACCGCTCTGTGCGAGTGGAGCCACTCGCACAGAGCGAACCGCTCTGTGCGAGTGGAGCCACTCGCACAGAGCGAACCGCTCTGTGCGAGTGGAGCCACTCGCACAGAGCGAACCGCTCTGTGCGAGTGGAGCCACTCGCACAGAGCGAACCGCTCTGTGCGAGTGGAGCCACTCGCACAGAGCGAACCGCTCTGTGCGAATGGAGCCACTCGCACAGAGCGAACCGCTCTGTGCGAATGGAGCCACTCGCACAGAGCGAACCGCTCTGTGCGAGTGGAGCCACTCGCACAGAGCGAACCGCTCTGTGCGAGTGGAGCCACTCGCACAGAGCGAACCGCTCTGTGCGAGTGGCTCCATTCGCACAGAGCGATTCGCTCTGTGCGATCCGTGCACATAGACATGAAGAATACTTACCTCCGGAACGCGTCACATCCGTCACGTAGCTGAAAGAAGGCGGAGACTGCAGAGCGTGTAGCAGAAGCGGGGAACGCTCGCGGAGGTAAGTAAAAGGAGCCGAGTGCTCCAACAACGAATTGATCACTCGATTAATCGATAACGGAAATCGTTATCGATGATTTCCGTTATCGATTATTATCGATTTTATCGATTCGTTGTTTCAGCTCTAGTACTGAATACGTCTCATTATAGAGTAAAGCAATCCCAGCCCTCTTTACACGACGCAAGTATTAACCAGAAGCCACATTTCTGGAATTCCAAGCCTGGCTAACCAGAGCTCAAGCCCCAGAAACAACACATGTGTAGCATGATAGCAAGCACATGCATGAGGTTCATTCATTAAAACAGTAGCGTGCGGGAATATTATTCATCAACTCTGCAGTGAATTATGTAAAGCCAATTCATTCATCCTGCAAGAATAGGAGAGCTGGAAATGGGCAATTAAACCTGCGAGGTGACTAAATATACACTATGCCAGCTCAGCCCTTCTCCTGGGAGACGCTCAGTAGGGTTGGAAGCTGCGTGAGGCTCTTCTACCAAATACAACTCTAGCGGAGAAAAGAAAACAAAAGCCGCACCATTGAAACTTGTGATCCAAGTCTGAAGCCGAGATCGTTAGCGAGATTCTTTACACACAACTTTTAGCAGAAACCGAGTGTCGCAAACCTGTTGTGTGCGCACGAAAGTGAAGTCAAGCATACGGTACACAAAGGAAACGTTCCCTCATATTACACCATACTAGATTAAAATAAGCAATAGACAGTAGAATCCACAGTATATCATATATTTGGTAAGTATATATACCATATGTATGTATCATTTTTGTTTGATTAAAATGTGGTTGTTAGGGCAAGCTTGAGAGAGAGTAACAAGAAGCAATGCCAGTACTGCTAACGGGGGTATTGCTGCAGACTCGCTTTCAAGAGTGTCCACCTGCCTTTATCTTAAAAACTAAAACGTCCAATAAAAAGGTTATAAAATAACCATAAATTACTTATTTTATGGATTATTTCAGGCTGTAAACACCGTTTCATATCTGTATTCAGCCAACAGAAATGTAAAACGTACAACAGGAAAAGATGACAGATTGTCTTTAGGAAGCACGCACACATCCCATGAGCCGGGACCCCCTGCTAAGCATATTTTACTCTATTTAACTGTGTTTTGTTCTGAATAATAGATCCTTGTTATTTGCAGTATAGAACAATAAAACCTGTGGGCTTTTCACGTACAAAAAAAAACCTCCTCGGAAATATGCAATGCAGCTGGGAAGACAGTATAATTATCGCGACAAATGTTGCAGAAAAAGAGACTGTTATTCAGAAGGAAGAACACGCGGGTGTCGGAATTAATATTGTATCAGTACAAAAGCGCTTGGTGCGTTTTCTCTGTTTTTATATTGTTTTTTGCTCTATGGAGGTAAATAGACGACCGACTGATCTATTTCCCGATACAGCATTAACATCGCTGCTTAGAAAATAATAATAATACAGAATTACATCAAATAGAGGGGAGTTCCACGCTTCATAATATAACGCATGAAAGGGATACTCCAGCCATCACCTGCACTTTAATGCTCATGGCGAGTGGCCCTCATTGCAAATCCTTCGGTGATTCTTTAGGAGCGCATTGTTCATAGCCAACTTTGTTATTGACAAGTTATTGAATAAGACCTTTATCTGGAATTACTATGCTGGAAAAAACCCTGTTGTATTAAGATATTTCTCTAAATTTTCCATACACTGAAGTAAGGATATTTGGAATTGCTTCCCTGTTTTCAGCAGGAAGCGGAAAGAAATTTGCGCTTGTTTTACGAGCATTTCCTGCACAGGATGCTGCCTTAAAACAAAGAGCGTTAAAACTGCTTCCCCTGGATGTTGGATGAGAGTATTAATGCAGTAATATACCCAATATGAATAGCATCGGGGAACACAGCAGGATCTGGACAAAGAACGCAGAATCTCTACGATTTGCATCAATGCTTGGACAGCGCAGGCAAGAGACAGTCAGCAATGCCAGCTCCTGTCAAGCTGAGCCAGCAGGACGTACTATTATGTCCTAAGGGTCGAGTGACTGCTTATAACGGTGATCTGTAAAAAATAACGGGATTGGAACCCACTCTTCTTCAATGCTACTCTTCATACATGTTTTTTCTATGACTTCCTTAGCCTTTTAACATTTTTAGTAAACCAACGATCCAGCAACCCTAATAATACAGGGTCTTCTCTACTTTCAGTGGAAAGTTACTATGTTTAGCTTTCATTGGAAGAGTACAATATTTTCCTAACCCACAAAACATGCCGTCTAGGTGAAAGCTGTGAATGTCCTTAAGGCTGACCACCCGGCCATCCCCCCCACTTCATTAAAAGTGTGAACTTCAGCCGGGTACGGAACCCACTGAATGCGGTCTGCTCATCCGCGTGACTCAATCACAATCTCCCCCCAATTAGCAGAGATCATACCCAACGGCACAGACTACACACAGCAGATTGCTGGCACTTTCGTGCACATTTTGTTTTCTTCACAATCTGCCGGCATAAATTGTTGTGAAAGAGTTGGGGGAGCATCCGAAGTTTCAACAATGTCCATTCACAGTGAATATTAACAGAGCATCTCTCACACACACACTGTGTATATTATATATATAACATATACACACTCACGGGCCACTTCATCAGGTACACCTGTTCAATTGCTTATTAACAAACAGCTAATCAGCCAATCACATGGCAGCAACTCAATGCATTTAGGCATGTAGACGTGGTCAAGACAACTTGCTGAAGTTCAAACCGAGCATCAGAATGGGGTAGAAAGGGGATTTAAGTGACTTTGAATGCGGCATGTTTCTATTCTATATTAGGGTTTGAAACTCGAGTCATTATTGCCAGAATCCAGTGTGGCTCTAAGCCTTCCCACAGAATAAAGACAAAGTGCAGGCTAGTGACGGGAGAGAGATTTGTGGTGTTGGATCTTATCAGGAAGGCAGTGTTCAGTGGGGTTACACGACACATGGCCGAGATGCGTGTTGTTTAAGTTTTGAGATTGTGCACAGTAGTTTGACTAAGAATGGTACGTGTGTTTGAATGTTCGCCAGTGACTGACTGAGCGCGTGTGCCCCCCCCCTTGAAAACCCAGAGGGGAATTCTCTCCCGTAAATAAGATTGAATGCTCTGCATATTTACCGCAAAGCTAGCTTTGCACATTCGTAAAGTGGGAAAGTCCAGATGTAACAATGGTGACACAACATGAAATAACCAAGACACATGCCAACCCGGAGGGCCGGAATATTAACCATGGTCTAACTACATCTGTCTGGGCAGAAATCTGCATGAATGCAAATAACTTAATGAATGTTTGAGAACAGTATTCAAGAAAGGGCAAACCCAGAGGTTCCCAAACTTATTTGGCTTACCAACCCCTTTTTTAGACCCCTGGAAATATACCTGGATTGTTCCAGCTCCCCGGGGGGGGGGGTGTTCACCCACTTTAGGAAGCACTGGGTTATAGTTATAGCTTGCATTTTGTGTGTCTATTTGGAAAATGAAGTGATCACTAGAACTTTAACTCTACTACACAATAGATGAAACACGTAAAAACGTTTCTAAAATATTTCAACCACCACGTATCAAGACTCTCGGCCTACGTTGGGGCCATCAGGTTTCTCATCCACTCAACTGTAAAGCCAACGCTCGCCCGCCTGCCCCCGATAACCTCTAAACCACTTAATTTTGAGAGAACATCCACTGGTTTGAGGCAAAGCTCTTAAGCACCATTTGGACAGGATACATCTCAACTCCATGAATGCATTATTTCTCCAACATACCGAAAGTAAAAAGACCCCCTTCCATCTCATTTACAACTTCAGTTGCAGAGATAGAAGCAGCCATTACAAATATTTCTCTAACCAACATATCACAGATTATTTGATATACTAAACACAATTATAAAAAGGCTGAAATGTTCTGAAAATAAGAATAACACATGGTAGATATTGCCTGGAATTATTTTGTTCCATGGTCAGACTGCAACATTTCGTTTGATTGGCTCTTTGCATTTGCTTTTGTTGGTGGATAAAACCGATTTGGACAATGCAGTCTTTGGAATGTATTCTCAAAAACACACAAAAAATCATTGATTTAACCTCTTAATTAATTGGAAAATAAAATTGCTGTCAGAATAATTGAATTATATTGAATAGTGATCAGAACCCCACAGTGCAAGGTATTTCTTGTTTCTCTGGAACTCAACGGGTTACGAACGAACACGAAGCTGAAATGAATCCATTTTAACAATAGTGAGATTGTCTTGGCAACGCTACGAGAAGTGGTTCCAGTGCATTTCGCTGCCGCTCTGACAGCCTTCGCAGGAGATGCATTACTATAATGTATTCATCCATTCCATAGTTACATTCCACTAGGTTAAATGTTATGCTTCAGCCAATGTCATTGGGTTTACATATGCAAATAATCATTTAAAGAATCAACTTCACTGCATTACATTTTCAATAAGGTGCTCAAGGCCACTCAAGGAATACATTTATTCTATGCCTGCTTTCATTTTGTTTTCAAATAATTTATTTGCGGCGATTTTATGAAAATCTTATAGCTGAAAAATTAAATGACAATTTGGTAGGGATGCACCGAAATTGAAAATTCAGGTTTCACTTAGCTGACTTAACTTTTATTAAAAGTAAGTAACACCAAAATTGGACACCCCCCTCCCAATATATAGATTTACCGTATTGGCTCGGATATAGGCCGCCCCCGTATATAGGCCGCACCCTAAAAGTTTGGTGCTTTTTTAAAGAAAAAGTTTTTTTCTTTAAAAAAGCACCAAAAAAACATGCTGCCACTCTGTCCCCCCCCCCCCGAGATACGCTACCACTGTCCTCCCTCCCCGAGATATGCTACCACTGTCCTCCCTCCCCGACATACGCTGCCACTGTCCCCCCTCCCCGAGATACGCTGGCACTGTCCCCCCTCCCCGAGATACGCTGGCACTGTCCCCCCTCCCCGAGATACGCTGGCACTGTCCCCCCTCCCCGAGATACGCTGGCACTGTCCCCCCTCCCCGAGATACGCTGGCACTGTCCTCCCTCCCCGAGATACGCTGGCACTGTCCTCCCTCCCCGAGATACGCTGGCACTGTCCCCCCTCCCCGAGATACGCTGGCACTGACCCCCCTCCCCGAGATACGCTGGCACTGTCCCCCCTCCCCGAGATACGCTGGCACTGTCCCCCCTCCCCGAGATACGCTGGCACTGTCCTCCTCTGCCCCCCCCCCAACTTACCGGAGCAGACTCCCGGGTGTCTTGCGGGGCCGGCGGGGGACATCTACGCACCGGAAGTTGTATTGCGTAGATGTCCCCCACCGACCCCGCAAGACACCCGGGAGTCTGCTCCGGTAAGTCCGGGGGGGGGGGGATGCAGAGGTAAAACGCATCCGCACGATGCGCTTAGACAACCTCCCGTGCCGGCACCCGCCCCCCGTGGGAAGTGCTGGCAGGGGAGGCTGTCTGAGCGTATCGGGGGGTAGGATACAGGTCCCCTGCACCGCTGCGGGGGATCTGTATCCTAACCCCGCTGCCTGCCCGGCGCCCGGGACTGCATGTCCCGGGCATCGGGCGCTAGACCCCGAATATAGGCCGCACCCCCACTTTAAAGTCTTAAAGTGGGGGGAAAAAGTGCAGCCTATATTCGAGCCAATACGGTATGTGTATATGGGATTCTCTCTGGATCAAGTCAGTACCTGTGAGAGAGGGAACGCTTGGTCCTCGGGCCGTAGGCTGGGGAAGCATGAAGGTCCGGGGTTGCTAGAGGGTGCAGTGCATGATTAGTGGTTGTGCGAGATTTTTTTGTTACGCTTGCTGATAAGCACTTTTTGGCACCCTGGACGCCCTACATGGATTTCTTATTTTTATAAGCACTAACCTTTTAGGCTAAGTGTGTGGTGCGTACAGGAATGATTTTTATCACATGAGCCTAAAAGGCCGGGGCTTTCATGGGGGGCACCTTTTGTATATAGTTTCTGCATGTTTAGCAGCGTAGCGACACAGGACTGCCACAGACAAAGGAACAGACTACTGGATGAAGACGAACACTGAAACTGCCATGGTGGAGGTCCCTTAAAAAGCCCCCTGGCTTTTCTAGTGAGTGGGTGGGTTAGGAAGCTCTTCTGAGCGCCCCCCCTCTAAACGGGATTTCAGCACCCTTGCAGGGAATGGCCAAGAAGATCCGGCCCTCCTGCAGGCCTTTTGGACGAGGAGGGAAGGGGCAGCAATACAAATAATAATAAAAAAGTGGTTTCTAACCCAGTCTTCAAGGCCCCCGCAGTCCAAAAGGATCCCATCAGAGTAGAATATGGTAGTTATTTTAATCCTGCGCTGTATGTGTGCCTCGAGGGCTGACTTAGCGGACCCACAATGACAAAGTAGATATAAAGCTGTTTGATCACAAGCATACGCTTTCCCAAAATACCGGTACCACCTGTGCCACCCAATATCTGAAACCGCAGCACCTCTACTATTCACGTCCTTAATAATGCCGTTTTAATACTACCTTTTCAGTTTTAATTAGTAAGTCCAGCAGAACTCCACAAAGGGACAGTAAAAAAAGTGTGTGCCACTAATCAGTACGGTTACACTAAAAATACCCGGTACAACCAGGTCAACAACGAAACAGCCGTGTGCCCAGGCTCTTACTCGGACCAGAAGTACTGCTCAACACACCATACATCCAATGGGTTTTTCAATCTTTACTTTTCTCCTGAGTTTTTCAACCACTAGAGCGTTTGAATCCTAGGGTAAGACTTAACGTTCATAAAACACTTTGGATGTAAACACTAACTTTATGCTTAAGACATGCACATAGTTTTATGCTATTTAACAGAAATAATGCTGGGCTATTAACCACCAGAGCAGACGTGAGGAGAATCTTCCTCATCGGGAGAGGAGGAGAGCTAGTCGGCTAAAACACTTCCTTTCACTTTCAGGTCCTCGCTTACATACAAAAAGGACGCTCGTGGCAACCCGTGTATCAGCTGCACCAGGTACCGTATGTAACGGAGACCCAGCCCTGGGTCATCTACTCAGCCACCCCAATAAAAATGTCATTTCTCATGAATAATAAAGACCATTGCAAGAGGTACATGAAAATAATACGAATAACACATGAGCCTTAAGATGTTACTGCCAGCACCAGACATAACGCTTCACTAAACTCAACAAATCACACTGGCTTCTAAATAGGTCTATCTGGCTAATTTCTGCAAGTCAAATCCTATCGTTAATATTTCCGGTATCTTCTGCCTACATGATCAATAGGCAAGAACCGAAACGCCATAATATTTATCGAACGGAAGCTTGAATCCGCATAACTTGGCAGAATAAGCACGGTGACCCCGGGTTTTGTACGTTTCTACAGAGGAGCCTCATTGTTCATAACAGCAGGAAACACTGAAACGTGTTTTCAGATCTAAGGTTCACAGTCCTTAAAGGATCAATCATACGTTACTTAGTCTCTCACAACCTCTACGTCTCTGCATGGATATATACGACCGCTCTTACCATGATGTTTCGCAGAATTCTCCTGTTGATACACAGTCGGCACTCGTTCAGCTGCCAGGAGGACCGGGGATAAAATAAAGAAGAGTGGAATTGCCAGACTTCTGCGACTCAACGGCCACCGTGTCTCCATCTTTCCCCCAAAAAAAGATGTCGGCTTCAGATGGAGAGAAGGTTTAGCATCAAAGAGATGATGGAGGGAACACCAGTCTGGAACACTGATGCATTACTGGTTATTGATGACAGTCTGGGCTACTCCACAGTTCTGTGCGTCTACGGATCTTCTGTAATTCAACCGACGTTAGATGATGCGTGTGAAGAGATAAAGCCGGGGCTAGAATGCAAACCTAAAGAAAATAGGGGGAAACATGTAATTAGCAACAATACAGTTTCCAAAAGAAATCTTGTAACACACGAGAGTGAACGGATCAACGTGTTTCATGGATCAACGTGTTTCATAGATCCCGTGGTACATAGAAAGATAATTTATCGCAACCGCAGGAGAAGAACAAGCCTGAGATTATCAGATAGGTGACCATTCCCTGATCACAGAATATATAGGGGGCACTTACATGACAGCAAGAAACAGAAGGTGGAAGATTCCGCGTCACAGAGAACGAATGGAAGGACGCTTTCTGCTGGAAGATGACACTTCGGGGGGTTATTCAGTAGTGGCAGGAGCTGGCAAGGAACTTTGGTTTCTACTCCCTGAATTCACTTTGTATTAAAAAGGGCGGACTCCCAAAATATATCAGCAGGAAGGGCTAAGCTGGCCCTGCGTAATGCATAGTGCAGTCAGCAAGGAGACTTCAGAACACGTCACATCACTCCTCTACATCCATGTCGGCCCAATAAAAGGAATCAACGGTAACTAAAGACTACAGAGTCTCCTGGGCGAACACAGCTATATCCATTATATAGATAGATAGATAGATCATTTTCAACTGGTAGAAGTACAGCACTACGGGATATGATGGCACTATATAAAACAAATCATATATAATATATATATATATAAATAGATCATATTCAACTGGTGGAAGTACAGCACTATAGGATATGATGGCACTATATAAAACAAATAAATACTAATATATATAAATGTATATCGATAGATCATATTCTACTGGTAGAAGTACAGCACTATGGGATATGATGGCGGTATATAAAACAAATCATACATAATATATATATATAAATAGATCATATTCAACTGGTGGAAGTACAGCACTATAGGATATGATGGCGCTATATAAAACACAATATATATAAATATATATATAGATCATATTCAACTGGTAGAAGAAGTACAGCACTATGGCATATGATGGCGCTATATAAAAACATATATATATATATATATATATATAAATAGATAGATAATATTCCACTGGTGGAAGTACAGCACTACGGGGTATGATGGCGCTATATAAAACAATAAATTATAATATATAATACTTTACTGGTAGAAGAACTGTGCCTGTGCAGTTAATAAATAAATAAAAAAAAAAAAAAAAAACACCCACAGCATAACTTGGGGGAACTAAAATACAGTCCACTGTTACATACAGACAGACTGATAGACAGACAGACAGACAGATAGATACAGATATTAAAAGGCATAAAAGTAATTGTAGAAATTAGAAGAAAAATACATAAAATATTAAAAATAATAGAGAATCATTTGGGATGAGAACTCCACCTTTACCCAAAATAACACTGATCTCGCCTAACGAGCAGCAGATGGTAGGTAACTGTAACCACCAATACTACAACTCTCAGGACTCTCAGCACATTAATACCTGTCCTATACTGTAATGGCCCCACAGGTGGTGGGTGGGCACTGCCACTCATTGCCGGGTACACCAATGACACACATGCACAGACCATAACAGCAGCACGCACCTCATTGTGTGTAGTTATTAGGGCTGCTCCTCTTCCTGTGCCGAGCTCGGGCCTCACCCATACGGTACACAGAGAGGGGCACCGGCTACCCGCGGGCGGACGAATACCTACACCACATTAACGGGACTGAAATGCGCTAGGCTCATCCAAAAAGTCCCCAGCCCACACACCGGAACACTCAACAAGGAGAATCATTCCGCCGAACCATGTGATCCGCCTAGCGCTGCTCAAAAGTCACGTGATCAATCACGTAACCCGACGTAATGTCTGACACTTTGCCTAGTTGGTAAAGTAGTCCGAAGCGATGCTCCGGTGGCGTATGTTGTATGCGAATCAGTAGAGCTGTAGGGTTCTTGTATATAGATTTACAAATCGATGCATAAAAGGAAAGAGTAATCTTAGATACTAGAGAAAATATTAAAAATAATATGTTTTTAATATTTGAAACTTACAAAATACACATACGTGCACTCAGCCACTCTATCAATTTTTCACCATACTTTTTTTTTTTTTATAACGCATTTTATCTAAATAGAAAATATAGATTATTTATTAGGCCGAACTGGCTCTGTGTAACCAAAACTATAAGCTGTTAAAAATATGTACCTTAATCCTTCCACGACCGGACTGTTTTCGAAATTTTCTACCCTTGTTTGTGTTTAGCTGTAATTTTCTTCTCTCTTGTTTATTGCACCCACACAATTTACATATTGCATTTTTAGAACAAAAAAGACCTTTAGATACCATAAAATCATGGCCGTTTTTAATGCAGGGCAAAGGGGCAGCTACCATGGGCTCAGTCATTCCTAGGGGGCCCATAGCAGCTGCTCCTTGAGTCCGCAGGAACCATGATCGCAGGGGTCGTAACTGCGACCAGGCCCGACACTCTAGGGGGCCCAGGCGACCCCTGCGATCACTTCCGCATAGGCCGGCAGCTTATGTCTGCGTTGCTCTCTTGTACTGCCCAGGGGAAGCAGTTACGTCACATGACCCGGGTGAGTTCCTGGTTCAATCGGGCGGTAAAAGAGAAGTTGTTTGCACAGTGTGCGAACAACACAGAGGTTAGCAGAGGGCCCTGCAGAAGTGTGAACGTGCTACTGAAAAATATTTTGAGATGTGGGGGAGGGTGTATGAATGAGTATATGTGAGTGAATATGTGTAAATTAGTATTTTTGAATGAGTATCTATGAATGTTTGGGGCAGTGACGGCACAGGGAGGGTGCTGGGGGCAATGATGGCACAGGCAGGCTGTTTGGGGCAAAGATGGCTCAGGCAGGTTGTTTAGGGCAAAGATGGCACAGGCAGGCTGTTTGGGGACAAAGATGGCAAGTCCTATGCATCCAATCTGGTTCTGCGGATGCAACCTGGGTGCATTTTTCATTCGATCTATACCTGCAAGTCTAGGGTTGTGTGTTATTTACTTGCTCTGTACCTGCAATGTCACATTTCATGTGTAATGTATTAAAACCTGCAAATAGGTTTGGATGTCTTTTCCAGTTGATCTATACCTGCAACGCTGGGTTTCCATGAGTTATTTGATTTATACCTGAACTACATGAGGAAGGAAAAGAGCGGTGTAGCACAGTGAAGGAGGGGACTCTGGGGGTGGTAACAGGGGAGGGCACACCATAGGGGTGGCCCACAGAGGTTGTCTGAACACCTAAAGCCAGCCCTGATAACTACTTGCACTCCATTTCAGGTCACTCGCCAGAGATGCACCATTCATTTGCTATGTGATCTGTGATTAAAGGCGGCCCTGCATAAAATGCATTATAAAACATAAAGTATGGTGGAAAATTAATTTAGAGTGGCTGTGTGTATGTATAAGTGTATGGTGTTGGAGGGGCTGTGTGTGTATGTATGTATGTGTTTGCTGATAGAGTAGTGGGTCTGTGCATAGGTACTGTAAGTGTACGGCATTATAGAGTGTGTGTATGTGTATGTAATTGTATGTATATGCTATAAGAGTGTGAATATATGTGTATATGTATGTATGTATGTTTATGGTGTTAGAGTTGCTGTATGTATTAGTGTGGACCTACTCCTGACCATCATCATACCCCTAACATCCTAATTCATTCCAATAACCATCATATTCATACCCCCATCACCCTATTCCCCCCCACCATCATTTATATCCCCTGCTATCACTCCATACTGCACCTCAATCACCTCCATCTTCATGCTCCCTAACACAACTTCTCATCATCTCTACACTCATCCTTTATTTCCCCATAATCTTAATACCCTTCCCTTAGCACGCCCCCTCCCTTCAAATTTGTACAATATTTAACAATACATTTAATTAATTCATACAAGTGAACACAAGGGCGTAACTAGAAACCTCAGGGCCCCGGTGCGAAAATTGCCCTTTGCACCTCCCTCCTGACTTCAGAAGCAACATGTTCCACAGTGCCACATTTGCCCCCCCAAAAAGGTTGTCTTTGCCAACTTTGTCCCCAAACAGCTTACCCAGACGGCACTTTGACAGGGGCAGCAAATTGCCACCCCTAGTCAGTCTTGCCCAATAGATTTGTGGAGAAGCAGAAGTGTTTCTGCATCTCTCCTTCACAAAGCTATGTGAACCTCTCCTTTGCCACAGAGGGCATTCCTCCAATTGAGGGGAGGGGCTTGCCCCAGAAGCTCCTCCTCTTTGTGGAAGTGCAACAAGGGAGGCAGGAACGTGGCTGGATCGAGTTGTGGTTGAGGTATCTAAGGTATAAATGAGACAAATAGAAGACACGGGGGCTCAAGAGGATATCCACCTGTATGTCAGTTATTGTCATTTGCCCTCATTACAACCATTGCAAAGTAAGGATGATACTGAGTGTTAAAATGGTTTTGGGTGGATAATAAAAGTTGGGGAGGTAGCCAGTAGGACAAGCACCATGTGCCCCCTTCACAAGCCGTGACATCTCCTGTCATTACTCTGCTCCCTAGAAGTACACACATCTGTAGATTGTTGATTAGTAGCGTGCATCTTCTTTTAATTTGGACTTTTATGACATCATATAATCCAACAAAGTTGGAAGCATGGCGTTGTCCAAAGGGGACATATCAAGATGTTTTGGACAATGCTCTGATTCCAACTTTGGAACAGTTTGGGGAAGGCCTTTTTCTATTCCAGCATGACTGCGTCCCAGCGCACAAAGCAAGGCCCATAAAGACATGTTTGGATGGGTTGACCGGCCCGCACAGAGCCCTGACCTCAACCCCATCGAACACCTTTGGGATGAACTGGAACGGAGATGGTGAGACGGGCCTTCTTGTCTAACATCAGTGTCTGACCTCACAAATGCTCTACTGGATGAATGGACAAAAATTCCCACAGAAACTCTCCAAAATCTTGTTGAAGCCTTCCCAGAAGAGTGGAAGCTGTTATGGCTGCAAAAGGGAGACCAACTACATATTCTATGCAGGGCCGGCCTTAGGGGTGTGCGACCTGTGTGGCTGCACAGGGCGCCATGGCAACAGGGGAGCCTGGCCGGGACTTAAATTAAAACATCTGGGTTTTTTTTTTTTTTTTTCCTTTATTTAAATCCTCCACGTTAAATAAAGTTGTTACAGATCATCTCGCGGTGGGAAGCGGTACGGGGCTTTTTTTTTTTTCTTGATGCATGTATTTTGATTGGGTTTATAAACGATATGCATGAATTCAGCCACTCCGTGTACCCTACAACCTCTCAACCAGGGCCAGGCTGGGCAAGAAAAGCAGCCCTGGCACTTTAAAGAAGGGGGGGATAGGACCTGCAGCCGGAGCAGGGCACCGGGTCCACAACCCGCAAGAGACCCTGTGATCAAAGGATCTCCATTCACTGGCCCCATTTGTGTAACGGAGGCCCTTGCATTGTGGGGGACCATCTGTCAAGTAGGGATCCTCAATGCCAGACTCTTAATCATGTTAGTGTGTGTAAGTATTATAGTGTATGTGTAAGTATGTTAGTGTGTGTGGAAGCATGTAAGTGTATGTGGAAGTATTATAGTGTGTGTGTTTGGAAGTATTTGTGTTGTTAATTCCATTTACTGCAAAAAAAAATAAATAAAAAATTGGGGGGCCCTTCAAGCTATTTCACACAAGGGCCCTTCCTGCGAAAGCTGAACGATGCACAGCCACACTTAGACCTGTGCAGAGTTTGGCCGTCCATATTCAGGGTAGATCTTGAGATTGCAGAATGTCTTAAAGCAATGTGTGAACGTATGGATACCTGACCAAGTAGGTGCTTTCATGAGCCGTAGGAACGTCTCCTCTGCCTCTGATGGGACTGTTCTGTTTTTAAGGAATTTTATCAACCAGTCAATATAGCCTGTTGGAGCCATCTTGCTAATATCAGTTTGGAGGGAACCCCCTGTGCACATGGCAACTGCATGTGGCCAAAATCAGAGGCTCAGCCCCTACAGGCACTCCAGCCGTGCCTGGCATCTCCAGCCCTGACAGGACCACCATTTTATCTTTGTGGAAACCAGAATGTTCCCTTTTGCAATGGGAATTTTATTACCCGGCTCTTCTGGACAGACATATAGACCAATATATACATCCAGGCCCTCGAAGGGATGGCCACAGTGTCGAGAGAAAGCTGAATTCCAATTCCATTTTGGTAAATGTAGGTATTTGGAAAAAGGAATTGTGCATTGAACATGTGAAGTGTGTTACAAGATATACTAACAGAAACATTGACTTTGAAGCCCCAAGATCTTCTGGAATGCAGCATATTCTTGAGGTAGACCGAATAGATTTTTTTTTTTTTTGCTTCTGAGTTTTCAAACCACACCTCTTAGAAATATTCCATTTAGCTTCTAAGTCATCCATCTACAGACCACATCTGGTAGCCTCACTATCATTTGTATCAGGTCACCAGAGTTCATTGATAGAGCCGACAGACACCGGGTGACTACAGGGCTTGTAGAGGGGCAGATGGTGACTGCAGGAGGTGAAGAGAGTCGGGCGCTCCCAGTAAGAACAGGCCAGGCAGGAAATCCAGCAGCTATGCAGGACACAAATGGATCATTAGCAATAAGAGACAAAGGATTAGTATGAGGGTCGCACTACAGGTTAGTTAAAGAAGAGTCCGAGAAGGAAAATAAGAGCAGTCGAGAACTGGCCAGTAGGTTAACACTGTAGGCAGGTGATCCAACAGGAGGTAGGAGCAGGAAAACTCATGAAGCACTTAGTCGTAGGTCTGTTTAGCTCGTATGCAAGCACGTCTCAATTTTTAGTCTTTGGCTCACAAGTACACGAGTGGCCAAGGCATTACAAAGACAGGTTTGATCCTGCATGACCTTTTCCAAGAACCTTTGTGATGTATGGAAGAACAATATTTTGCCATTAAATCTATGCAGTTGACCTATCCATTATTTGCTGAAACACTTCGTTCCTATTCTTCTGGGTTTAAGGTTTGTGCCAAACAATCCTCTTTATTTCGGAACATTTTAAAGATCTAGATATTCCCTGAAGTCAAGATGTGCCTATGACTGCATCACACTGAACGCACTTATTGCCCCCCCTGCTTGTTTAACTAGTTATCACCAATGCCATGAGTCTGTATAGCAGTAACTTTTGGTAAATTATATCTGCTCTAAATAAAAAGTGGTTACCAGCTTTAATAGAGTTACATTACCTTTATAATAGCAAAAGCTGTCGCCGCCACCAAGTGAATAACCGCTGAACAAGTGAACACTAGAACCAAGCCAGGAGTGTAATGATGATTTATTGGAGGAGGCAGAAGTTGTAAACCAAACAGCAGCAAAACAAAACCCCAAAATTACAGAAAAATAATAAAACTGACAAGGTGTTAGAAAAGTCCACAAATATCAGCAGCTTCTGATACAATAACCCCATAGCCGCTGTCACGTACACAATGAAGCCCTGTCAGCAGCAATCTGGTTACAAGAGAAGCACCCAAATCTTAAAAAGTACCCCAGAATACACCAGAACATTTGACATTTGTTTAAAAAAAAAACCCAAACAAAAACAGAGGGGCAACACAGTGAAGACCGAAACCTAAGTGTGTTATTGGAAAGAACACCCCACAAAATAAAAATTCCGTATTGGGGGGCAGGTGGGGGATAAAGGTCGCTTGCAGCTTTTAAACTACATGTTCCATACATTTTACATTATAATACAAAAAAGAAAAAAAAGTCATTTGCAGAAACTGGTGGTTCCAAATTTCTTCTTATTTATTTAGATACCAGATAGGCGTTTAAGTCCTCTACATAAGTGTCTGGAAGTTACTTATGTGCATTTATTTATTTATTTTTTTACAGGAGTGAACCATTAACACTTTTTCTACAGCAGTAACCGCACACCAGAAAAAAATTGACAAAACATAAAAAAAAAATATATATCAGGGAGGGGTAAAGGGGAAAGGAATGGAGTTTCCCCAAAGCTGCAGTGTGAAAAAGACTATAAACTTGATTTCCATAACAGATGGATGGAATTTCTTTGCTATAGGAAATCCACGTGGAGCAGTAAGGAATGGAGACGTGTAAAAAGGGTTCTTCGGGGAGATGCGCCCGGTTGTTTAGTTGTTTTCGGGCTGTTCTGCGGCATCGTTTTCTTCTCCTGCAGTGTCAGATGTCCATAACTGATGGAAGGAAAAGAAAAGTATTTTATACGGGAGCCCAGTTCTACATTCGATAGGTTGTGAGACCCTTTAACCCGGTTAATAAACCCAACACCAATAATACCACCGTCTACACACAGTGACTTCAACCATGTCCTATTAAAAAGTTAAAATAGCACTTTGTGGATACATGGAGGGTACGGGACGTGCCTCTTCACAGGTGGGCACTGAAGCTTCCTCTAAAACTACTCAAGTAGCGCAAGCAACTGCGTAGACCTCGACCAGTTTCATGTATTTAGGGACGCTAGAATGATTACCTTCCATTAACCTTAATTTGAATAACTGGTACACATGCATGAAAGACCATTGACTACAGAGCACTTTTCCATAATAAGGGAACAGAGCTCATTTGCATGTCACAGAGGAGGAATAAACCTGTAATTATAGTGTGCCTACTAGGAAATACGGAAGCATGAACACCGACGTTCAGCTTAATGCTCAGCCACCACAAAAAACGATCAGTGTTTAAGATCTGTTAGAGGAATATTAAACAGCAAGTTTAATTATAAGATAACGAGGGCAAGTAGTGTTTTGGGTGGATGTTCATTTGCCAATGTATGTCTGAGACCGGCTGAAGGTTCCCTTAAGATTATAGGGAGAACAGTCTCGATACACAACAGCCATTTATATCTAGGTACCAAAGCCTAATCAAACCTGTTATTCTAGTACATTGCCCGTTAGAAGTACCCAGCCAACTCGGCTGTGTGACTCTTCATTGACATCACTCACACTCAAACAGATATACTTACTGTAAGGTTGTCTCTAAGCAACTGCATGATGAGGGTGCTGTCTTTGTAAGAGTCTTCGTTCAAGGTGTCAAGTTCTGCAATAGCTTCATCAAAAGCCTATGTACAAAACATGGACAAGTTACTATAACCAGCAATGGGAAAATAGAAGATAATCGACCGGAAAGCAAATCTAGCCACATATTTATGGGAAAGAACAAACGTAAAATTGAAAAAAAAAAAAAACATTTGGATAGAGAAGGAAGTTGGGTAAATGGAAATCATTTTGGAAAGGTCTCTGGATGCTCAAGGCCTGAACCAGATGCAAACCTCATGTTAATTAGCTCTAAAAATCATTAAGGACACCACTGACAGCCCGCAGTTACCAATACAATAAAGAGAAAATGCGATGTTTCCCCTAAAAACCAGAATCAATCTTTGCTGCCATCGGTTGCACTTTGTAAAGACATTCAGAACTTACGGTTTTGGCCAATAGGCAGGCCTTCTCTGGACTGTTAAGGATCTCGTAGTAGAATACAGAGAAGTTTAGGGCTAAACCCAAGCGAATGGGGTGCGTTGGCTGCATGTCCTGCTTGCTGATGTCAAACGCCTTCTGGTAAGCGGCTTGGGAATCTTCTATCGCGGCTGCAGAGAATTAGAAGACAGGTCCGTAGTTAATCACAAGCAACACTTGGAATTCTCCATTCTACGCATTTCGTATACACGTTTAACGAGTGTAAATTTACATAAATGCAGAGTATTCACTGATCTTGATTCTTTGATGAATCAGTAAAGCGGTAAATCTATGCAAGGAAAGCCAATTCATTCTACCAATTGTTGGAACTTTAGGTAGTGGTCAGAAAATGTATCTAAATAAATAGCGTTCTACTAAAAGTGGTTTCTTTAAACCAGAAGTTTGCATCTCAGTGCCTGAAGGTCTGACATGTAATGTTGAGGCAGCTATGGCAGCACTGCTAATGTTATATACAGTCTATACATCACTAATGCTCACATGGAATATTACCTTTCAATTACAGAAGTGTGACTAGCCCCCCCCCCCCCCCCATCAGCCCAAAAATGTACTCACCAGTTCGGTCAGCTCCGGTCGCCACTTCAGCAAGATACCTGTAATAGTCTCCCTTCATCTTCAGGTAGAAGACCTGGCTCTCTGGCTGGGTGGATGTGGGGATCAGAAACTTATCAAGCAGGGCCTAAAACAAACAAAAAAAAAGATAATTTAGGTTTATCAGTGTCCCAAAGCTAGAGCTACACAGTACAGTGTCAAACAAGAAGCCTCATGGGGGGGAAATGTCTTAAACAGAGTGGAAGAAATTGGTTTTGTTTTGCTCCTTTATCTGGAGGCAGCCATTCTGTCAGTCATGTGATATTTTTGGTGATTTCTCTGCTCAGTCACCACACTCAGCTAATGCTTTATGGCAATGCTAATGAAGTCCGCTCCTCCATAGACTTTCGTTAGAGAGTCCTTGTCTTGGCATTCACGATTGAACCATTTTACACTTTACCATGAAGCAGTTTGATAAGGAGTCAGGATGTTTATCTAGTAGATTGGTTTACAGAGCTGAAACATACAAATGGCTGATACACAGCTGCCTGGCAACTAGAAAGAAGCCCCCCACGGTAGGTATATAACTAATGAAAACATCTAATGACCGCATCCTGAAACTCCACTGCAGGCAAAGGAGTGACCGTTCAGGTTTACCAGCTATTCACGCAAGAATGCCGGTAAGCGTGTCTGAACCGGTATTATCAGCCTGTACGTGATGAGCCAGAAGCATCCCAAAAATCCAGCCTGCTCCGAGGATTGTATTACATACAGAAACCAAGTCTCTAAATCCCTAAAAGTAGGGAACAATATAAAGGATCCATATATCCTATACAGGCATAGCCTTTCCATTGTTCTTTAGGGTACAATATGAAGGTTGAATCCACAGTTGAATCCCAGCATGACCACCCTTACTTAATGCATTGTTTGAAAAGGCAAGCGCAGCAGTTTCCACCTAAGAAGCTCATCAGATCACCCCTTTAATAAATGTGGTCTAAATGTACATCCTTAAAAGCTACACCAATACACCGCACGGGGCCTCTTGAGGATAGGTTTGCATGCAGTAAGCCATCGGGGATGTGAAGGTTAATTAATGTGGTTCACAAGCGGTAGTTTCCTTACTAGTACTTTGTATGATTGAGCGGTTTCTTGGAAAGCGGCACCGCCTCTCCCTTAATCTCATAGTTTACGGCGTGCACTCCGAGTAAAGCTATGCGTACGATAAACGCCAATGACGGGGTTTGGCCACCAGGAAGGAACGGACATCTCCAACTTCTAAAACTATTAAAAGATTAACATCTGCTTATAAACAAAAGCTTTCTCTGGGTGATGCACATATAGAAGGAAACATGTTTGTGAAAAAGGATGTCCAGTTATACCAATTACTAGTTTATATGTTAAATTCCCTCGCTGTATTGGCCTTTATGGCACTTATCTACTACACTCTCAGTAAAGTAAAGTAAAGACAACATCCTTTGGGTTTCTAAAAAGTTTTATATACTAGATGCAGAAATTTAAGTCTATAGTTTTATTCTAGGGCTGGAAATGTGCCAGCAACCAGGTTACCAATAGCCAAAACAGTCTCAATGCATTAACACCTCACAAAAGGTGGAGAACGTTTGCTTTGTGGACAAACTTGTTCAAACCCGTCGACAAGAGTAACCAAGGTGTACTTTCTAAAATGTGAAGGAAGAATATGCTAAAAAGTCTTCACTTTAACAGTCATACCTTCTACCCCCCCCTTCATGATCTCCGAGTGTACATACTTTGCTTCATGGATGGAAAAACCCCAAATAAGAATTTTTTTTATTGCATCACCAAGGTCTGGAAGACCACACTAGTAGCCACCTCTAAAGAGACCGTGTCCTATTAATATCTAGGAGTCCACCGATGGAAGACATCCTCCTCTGTCTAAAGAAAGAGAAGGGTAGTAGCAGCACATTGCTGCGTATCCTTATTTGTGTTACAAATATTCTCAGGTATTAATGGAAATAGAGTTGAAAAGATTATATTATAGAGCCACACTTTGCCAAGATCCCACAGAATTTTACTAGATTACACTATGTAGCTTTAAAATTTAAACGTGCCAACAAGCCAAATACTTAGGGAAATCATGGCTACTATCATAAAACAGTCTGAGCGCCTTATAAAAATCACACACATAGGTAGGGTCATTTACCATCAGCTAGGAAGGCCACAGCGCCATGGAAGCTCCTTCATGGGGCCAACAAAAGCCCTGTTCTCATTAGATAAGCCATTGTTCCATTTCACAGAGGTTGTTATCCAAGGTAACGGCTGGAAAGCTCTGGAATGCACTTCCAATACAGGCGATGACCACAGGTATGGTGCAGACATTCAAGAATTGGCCGGCTTTCCAGCAAGAAAGGTTATTCTGGGTACACTTCATACTTTGGGTTTATGGAGGAAGTCATGAAGATTATTTCCCCCATTTTGAGCAGGACTGACACTTAAGCGTTTTATTGCCATCTGGGTCAATATAATAAGGAATCTTTGATGTCAAGGCAATAAAGTCCCACCCAATACAAGTGCGGTGCCAATGGGTTGGAAAAACAGGACATGCTCTACAAAGCAAGGGGCATCTTGACGTGATCCAGGCTTTCTGGAAAACTAGCCTTACAGCCACTACAGAGTAGAGGAACAGCCAATATAGCCGGTAATTATTTCACAGATCCACACTTACTCCAACAACATATCTCTAATGTCTTTGGGAATCCAGTGTCACACCCAGGGTCCCTCCGCCAGTTACGGAAATAGCCAGGCTCTATTCACACGGAACAAAGCTACAAGCGGCCGTATAAAGCGACAGAATCCTGAATAGTTATGGAACAGCGCGTACAATGCTGGCCAGAGTGTCACCCACCAAATTATACATTTTACAGATTATAGAGAAAAATATATTCTAAACCCACCACGTTAATAGAATGGGGGCATCCAGCTTAATGCCCTGTTCTCATCCGCATGATTATCATTCCACGTTAAGTTAGTCCTCCCCTTTGGAGGATGCAGACTGACAGCATTAGGAATGTGGCAGAGGAGGAGGAGGGAGGTGACTGCAGGAAAGAAACCGATAAACAGGATTCAGCTACTTCTACCGCCTTTTGGTACAAATTTTAGCTTCCTCAAGGTAAGAGCTCCTCACGTTTAAACCAATTCC
This sequence comes from Spea bombifrons, assembly GCF_027358695.1. Classification (NCBI taxonomy): domain Eukaryota; kingdom Metazoa; phylum Chordata; class Amphibia; order Anura; family Pelobatidae; genus Spea; species Spea bombifrons. The sequence goes on from NC_071089.1 coordinate 108,620,819, forward strand.
AAAACTATCAGCCACAATCTAAACCAGTTTAGCTGCACCCTTATATAAACTTGCTTTTGGATTGTCTGTCTGAACCCTCACTTCTTTTAGCCGGTCTATGCAAAAGAACTTATTCAGCACCAGTGATTCCTGGAGAACAATCTGCTTGGTACCGAGTGTTCCTTTAAATATAAAAAAAAACTTCATACATACAATGGCTGCATGGCCCCTTTATATTTTCCATGGTGATTGACATTTGCCCCCCACCCATTTTTCACGCACAATATTTATTGGGCTGAATACATCTTTGCACATCATGTGCTTACCTCCGGCTCACACCCTGGCGTGCGTTTGTGGGAAGCACTCCCGTGATTTAAATAGGAGGGATTTCCTGCTACTGATTGGCTGCTTCAATCAGCCAATCCATGGAAAGACCTGCCAGACTATGGACTAAGAGGGTGAGTGTTACTCAGAGTACTTCAATATGCCTTCAGCTATAGCGGGGTGCAATGTATTCAAGCACCAGCCGAGGATGTCCATACTCTACCTAAACAATCTGGTTTCTCAACCACAGATACATAGAAAAGCAGATTGATGAGTAATCTAAAAGGAAATTAATTGGGACAATGTGAGCCAGGAAAGGGTTTCATAATAGAAGCCAAATTACCGGAGTTAAAGGAATAATCACCGCCGAGTCTAGGGAGACCCCTGTGGTCTGTAGCCTCTGCTGCCTACACGAGTACCAGGAGTACCAGCAATAAGAGGGAGCAATAAGAGGGAGCAATAACCTGGCATTTAATAGTCCTGGCAGCTCCTCGACCCAGGATCTCACGCCCTAGGAGCAGATTAATGACTGCCACTTTACCAGTCCTTCCCAGGGGCTACTGGTGCGTTTCCAGGTGCCATCACTATGTTGTCTGATGACAGTTTCTAAAAAACAGTTCATGACTGCAAAGAAAAGATTAGGCTGCAGAGAGCTTCGTACGTTTCCTTTTCCTTGAACTGTGAAGCACTTAGAGGAGGCCGTCAGGAAATGTGTACAGCAGTCTCTGATGCAACGGGGACACAGAAATGACTCAACATTTCAGATCACTAAAGACTTAAATGGGTACGTCCGCTTCACGTTTATCTATAAGCTCCTGGCGACTATATGGGGGCCCTACAGCTACAAAACTGTATGAGGACTCCTCAGATAAGGGGGGGGGATCCCCAGATCATGAACTATCCAAGCAATTTGGCCAACATACCCCAGCACAGTAACAGCTTCACAACGTCTTATAGACAGAGGGCTGCCCCAGCAATAGAAGACTCAAGGGTCCACTTTACAAATATACTCATTCGGCAAGCTACATACTCTGGTTCTAGCATCCCGTGTACATATGTAGATGTACTCCTATACATTGTGATGCACGGTGCCTGACAGCTTTCAATTCCCAACGGCACTCAAGAAACAGACGGCTGTCCTCGGCAGGTTCTATGCACAGGACCTGCCCCGGGAGGGAGGGATAAGTCAATCCTCTCCCACGGTCCTTTCGTGCCTCCATGTGCTCTCACGCTTCACCTGCAGTAAACTAATCAGTCGGTGACTGGGAAGGTCCAGTACTTCTGGTCTTGGACCATCAATACTTGGCAGAAATGGGTTAATGCAGAACAATGTGACCAGCAGCACCCAGCCAAATGACTCCCATGGGATGACTATATGAAAGGAAGCCATCTTCACAGTAGCCAGCTTTCCTGGATAGGCTTGGAATGGTCTATAGAATAAGTCCCTTTCTACATGGCCGTGGGGTTGGGTACCAGGGTATAGAACATGGAAGAGAACATGGAACGTCGTCATGCTTTATTTTACAGAGCACACTGAAATCATGACACATTTGGCAAACGTTTGTTACCACAAAGAAAACCTCTGATCTTGAAGCCTTATGCAGAGGTCTAACTCCGCTGGTCCATTAAGCATCACAAAGTGCAACCTCTCAAATATTGGGTTAAGACAAGTAGCCCAGCAAAGCTGTTGGGGGTGTGTGGGGGGGTTATTAAATTATATAGAGCTGACCAAAAAAGCAAAATACGCCCCACGGCATGTGCAGGTAAAATAATGAAATCATTCGTCACTGACCAAACGCAAAATCCCACAGGGAAGATTTAACGTCAGGTGCGACCAATTGCCAAGAATGATGAATAAAAGTGGCTTTAAAATAAAATCCTTTGGTAAAAGACAGTGCTTTCTGGCATCTTGCAGGTTGCCACGTGGTATGAAGCACGCAGGGGAGTCTAATCATTAGGCTGCTTATAATAAGATCATCTACTCAGCCTGCAGCTAATTGCCTTTGCAGTGTTTGCCGACACGGTGCATCCGCAGCACGCGTGTTACTGCAGTGCAACACATCAGGAGCTATGCAGCTCCAATAACTATCGATCCAGCGAGTCCAGATGGCGCCCCTCCTGCACAATGCAGCAGCACAGCGGACAGACGGCTCCTACGGGCGACGCAGGATATTACGCATTTCTTTAGGCTCGGCCTTTACATTCCAATCGCCGGGCGGAATGCGGGAAGCTTTTATGTGCAAAGAATAGCCTGTCGGGATTTAAGCTCCGTGTCAGACGACACTGGATAGCAGAGTGCTGCTGCTTTTCACATAACTGATTGCAGTGCAACATACATTGTTACCCGACGAAATAATATCGACAGGACCGTGGAGCAGGCAGCCCCCCCACCAATACCGTTATTTAGTCTACAATACAACATGCAGAAACCCGACGGCCACAGAGGCTGCCACTGGAAGCAAACCTCGAACGCAAGACTTAATACAAATTAACATTTTCTTTATTGAAATTGTGTCATGAAAATAAATATTAGGCATTGGGTCTCCAGGGGGAGTCTTGTTTGTTGGAAGGGGGCATTAAGGTATGGTAACCTCATTTTAACAAGGACGCAGAGCAAACCTGCCTCTCCTCTTTCCTAGAACATCAACCTGTCATTCAGCATAAAGTGTACGGCAGTAAAGCATCAGGAAAGCCGTCTCTAACATCAGAACATTTCTCTCGCCTGCACCTTCAGCCAGGTGGGATGGCAGCCGCATAATATCTAGCTCTGGCAAACAGTATGACAAAACTGAGAATGAAACTCACCAGAACAGCTTCACATATAGACTTCAGCTCGCTCTCTACTTTCTCTCTGTACTCCTTAACCATCTGCAGCTTCTTGTCGGAGCCATCTGTCTTCTGCTCAATGCTTGAGATTACTCTCCAAGCCGACCTCCGTGCACCAACCACATTCTTGTAGGCTACAGATAGAAGGTTCCTTTCTTCGTTGGACAGCTCATTCCCGCACTCTGTCACTGCCTTCATGCTGGCAGCCATATCATCGTAGCGTTCAGCCTGTTCAGCCAACTTGGCCTTCTGGATAAGCTCGGTCTTGTCCATGGCTTGAGTGTGAGTTGGGGTGTAGGAGAGAAACTGGGAGAGGAAGGGATGCTGAGAGGTGATCTAAAGGTGACAAACTGCAGTTGGCTTCAAATGCACAGCTGGCACCAAAAACCTACAAAGCAAAGTAGTGAAGGTAAGCGACAGTGTTAAAGGTCATCCAGAATAATTCTTATGATGCAGTCCGCATTATCGCATTCTACTGAGGGTATAAAACACTAAAGCGAACACAAGTGTATAAATGTGTATATATAATTACATTTTTATAATATATATATATATATATATATATATATATATATATATATATATATATATATATATATATATATATATATATATATATATATATATATATATATATATATATATATATATATATATATATATATATATAAAATCATTAAACAAGGTTGTCAAGTTATCAACATGCTTCCCACCTTACACAGTTACATAAAATGTATTCTGGGTAAAACGGCTTTAAAGTGAGGGATCAGATCAGGCCGGGAATGAAGAGGAGACCTCTGTGCTCCCAGAAGCCTATGTAACTTAACCTCTTTCGATGTTGGCCACGAAAAAAGTATCACTGTCTGACTACTCAAACCGTCATCCAAGGATCGCCTACCATCCAAGGATTGCCTATGTGCTGGCAGCTAAGGAGTTAAAGGCATGAGTCAGTGTAAGGGGAGGAGCTCGCCGATGAAAACCAAACTGGGGGAGGAGAAGAAAATGAATCTGGCTGCCCTGCCTTTTGTCTCCAGGCTGGTTGGATCATCCCCGCCCTGCCTGCCTCTCCCTCCACTCCCACCCCTCAGGGGAGCCTGGCTTCCAGCACCGCAACATACAATCACAGTGCAGAACATACAAAAAGCCCGCAGCCCGTGGACCATACCATCTAATCCCCCCCCCCGCAGAAACACGGTCAACATGCACAATAGAGCAGGGATCGCCTATCTATACTATAGATAACATTGGCATTAATGTCTTATTACTGCATAGCAGGAAGTGCCAGAGGACACGCTGTTAATCCAGAGGAACTGACCCCGGAATTATGTTCGGTCTAATTAGAGTCATTGAATTAATGGGTCAGTAGGACAGGAAGCCATGTGCTAGAGACTGATATTCGGATCACACCAGGGCTGACATACATAGAAGTGTCACTTCCCAATGTCACCCAACGCAGACCAACAGCAACGTGTCCACCTGCAGGGCTCCTACCCACAAGCCGCCCCCGAAAACCCCCATTTCCTTACAACAAAGGAGAAATCCTCCTGCCGATTCCAAAAGGAAGGGTGTCATCCTTACATGGAACCCACAGATCTAACGCATGTGCGAGGATCCTACGGCCAGCCCTTTGTGTAATGAAGGCACTTACAGCCATGTCTGTCTGACAGTCAGGGCAATGGAGCCATACAGAGGCATGGAGGAATCTAGCAATAAAGATGGCAATCGCTGCTTCTACACAGCAACAGAGACAGAAAACGGGGGGGGGGGATTACCGTTAACTACATACCGGGACCGAGAGCAAAGAACAAGCATGACCCAGCCAGACTAACACGGTTACAGAATTCACACATTTAGAATATAAATCTATATAAAAAATCGTGTGGATTTAGACACACATCGTAAAATGACGATCACACAAAACACCTATACATACATAGCCCATATATGATCCAGTATATAAGGACCCCAGAGAGGATGCAGGGGCCGATCCCACGGAGATTACGCTAGAGATCTACACCCCGCACCGGATGAGAAAATCGTCATGTCACAAAACCTACGGGCGTTCGATACTCGATGCCAAGACACCCTTCAATCATCACGAATCCACAATGCGACCTATCACACCGTGTCCACCACCAACCCATACACATCATGCGTGTAGCATGACACAGAGCACATACATGAAGCAGCCACACATACAGAACAGCCTGGGACGGGCCGATAAACCCAGATAGGATTTAGAAGACAAGCAGAACGTTCTAGACAAGCCCCGTAGCCCTGCCTGCAGGATATCGACCCACCACAAGCCCTGCCTGTGCGATTAACCCGGCCGGGGCGGCACGTATGTCGCCGTCTCAGAATGAGCTAAGTCCCCAGCGGGAGGTGCCCTGTCCACCCCGCGCTTACAGAGGGATATAAAGAGGTTACGGCTGCGGAGAGGCCTCGGATAGAGAAGAGGCAAAGCCGCTCCTAGACTCACCGTGCGAGCCGCTGGCCGGCGGAGGAAGGAAAAGGGAGGACAAGAAAACCTGGAGACTGACGCTCAGCTCACAAAACACCCTCCCGGCGCAGCCAAACCCAACTACCAGGCGTTGGCAAGAAGGAGGTGTTAAGAAGACTCGGCCAATCACAGCCCGGGGGGAGAGCCGCCAATTCCGCGTGTCCTTATCCATGTCTACCAATCAGAGAGGAGCGCGGGAGCTTGGGGCGGGGCCGTAAAGGAGAAAAGAAGGGAGGGTTAGGTTGAGCGACAGGCTGCGGCTTGGGCCACGGGGTTTCCTCCAATGGGATCCAGGGTGTGATGACGTCATTGTCTCCGTGGCAACCGAGTTGCAGCTTTCTCCCCGCACACCCTTCGCTGCTCTAAGCCTGGGCGTGGCGGGGGCTTCCTGCAGAGGAGTGCGATACCGGGGACTGGGGTGACTGCAGACCGGGGGCAGAAGGGCAATCCTCCAACCAATGAAATGCTCGCCATTAAAGACTGCAGCATTCAGTTTGTAATAATAACTAAGACACACTTATACATTGATGATATATTCCGTGTAATGCGTCTGCACAGATGGGCTTTACCCTGACGTGCATTTCTTCACATGGTGCATCCTGCAGTGTAATGGACAGGCAGGAGACGCATTGTGCGAGCCAAGTGACTCAACCGCATACTAACGATCGAGTCACATATTACACAGCGGAGCTGACATGTCACGACAGAGCTGCATTAATCACGCGGTGAACCGAAATCCACCTCAAATCCAGCCGCCCATCGACGCTTTCACCCGTGGTACGCATGACACAGCATGCAGACTAATACATGGCAGGGACTGCTCTGCCCAATGTATTGCAAGATGGAGGAATGCATGCATGTGGGCAGCGTGATCCAACAGCATGCATGCCAGCACAGCGATGAGATGCAAGAGGTGTTACTAGGGCTGCTTCATCACACCTAGTAGTAGAAGAGATGCGGTTACATAGGTGATGCAGATTGCATCACACCCAGCTCGGCCGGTCCTCGACCAAACGGCGCTCCAGGCGTGACCTCCCTTTGTCGCCCCACAAAAGCACTCGCCATGTCTTTTTAGCACATACAGAATGCCAGTGTAGGCATATATCTCGTGTATGTCTCCTGCACATCATGGACACATTGGGGGGATCTTGGAGGACAAGAAAACCTCCTCATTGGCCTGGCGCTAAGCCCGGCTCTGCTTCTAATATTTGCAGTGAAAGTTGGCAGAGGACTGAAGACTATGCGGCATCCCAAGAGAAGAGTTTCAGGGCCACTTAGTATTTGGAGGGCATGCGTGTTATGGCCGGTAAAAGCCCATCTCATGTACATGATGCGAGCCCTGTTCCAGCTTACAGTAAACATACAGTAAACATGAGAAGGCCCCTAAACATACAGAGCCACCTATTGGCTTAATGGGATCACATAATGTAACATTGCATGAGCCTGCGGTGGTGGCGTGGCAGCTGCGACAATTGTGAGCTGCTCTTTAGACAGGTTCCAGGCAAGGTCAATGTGTGCTACAGTGAGTGTGTGTTACAGTGAGTGTGCGTGAATATGTGTGTATATGTGTATTAAAGTAAGTCTTTGTTCAGGATACTGATGCCCAGCTTTCTGTCCTCTCAGACCTTAGACTTTTGCCATATCCCTTACAACCAAGCCCCCCATCCTCGTTCTTACTGAAATACCACTTTTTCGCACCCTGGAGCTGTTAAATATTTCTTCTGTTGTGCCATGATGGCGGTTGCTACTCTGTACTGTGCTTGATGTCGATGCATGATGGATTGTCTCAGGTTCAATACGCCTGGTTAGGCTGTCGATGGTTGTGTTCTGCACTGCAATTGGTTTTACTTGCCCTAGCATGGACTTGTGACGTGGACAGCATGATCCAACAACAGGGGCTTTTTAAAAACATGAAGGACTCTGGGAAAGGGGAATGTTTTATTTTAAACATGGGGAAATTTGGGGCAGGAAGCTTTTCTATTTTGAACACAGAGGGCACCTTGGGGAATCTCCTTGATGAGCGTGGTTGAACTGGGTTTGTCCCACAATGTTTTTAAAGAACATATTACTGCACATTGCTGGAAAGCCCATAGTGGGGCAAACAACACTAGGCATATATTACGCCCATGGGTTGGGGGCAATAAAAGCATGATTTTCTAGAGAGAGCTTGTTGCTCATGGCTGACTCAACCAGGCACTCCTCTAAGGCATAACGTTGTAATTCCACTGATGCCAGCCAGCCATGGCAAATGCAATTATTTTTATTTTGGGCAAATAAAGGCAAGCGTCCAGCTACTGTTTGTTTAGGGAGTGCAGTCCAGTTCAGTCCACCAGGGCCGCAATATTTAGGATTTCTGTTTTAAGCTCATAATTAACAAATAACAATGGACACATTGAGGCTTTTGGGTTTGCAGCCCCCAAGGACACACTTTGGATGCTACTGTTTGCCTAGGACACCAAGAGCTAATGTGTTGGTCTGATTGCCACATCTGATTGCAAAGTCCACCTGGTGATTTAAATGGTAACACTTTCCTGAAAATGATTGGCTGCTTTGAGCAGCCAAAATTGTTTCGGTAAGCAGACACCAGCGGGGGGTAGCATGCTGCACCCCTGGAACTGCAGCTTCTCCTAAAGTAAAGTGATTTTGCTATATTATCAAGGGGCTGGCACCCTGATAGAGCCTGGACACTGTTGGGCTCGCACCAGCAACAAAATGGAAGGTGAAAATAATATAACATCAGAATAACAGAGAAAACTGAGTGTCATAAGGATGACTTTATTTAATTACCATCCAGCTTGCAAACAATCTCCATTCTTTGAAGGCTTGTATTTAATAGCATCAAATCTGGCTATTAATTTGGCAACAATGAAATCATTTTTTTAAAGTCAAGGAGGAGATTAGCCACATTGTATATCTTAAAATGGACTAAGAAATGAACAGCATATTTAATTCATGGTCAGTATTCGGTCAACTGGTCTGAGAGCACGACTGTCGAGTGCTTATCTGAGCAGATGCTGTAGTATGTACTGGGGGAAGAGGCTTACCAACGCGGAGAAACTTAGATTCAAATGGTATGGTTGCCAGATATCCCTATTTTCAGGATCCATAGTTCCCAAGTGTCCCTAACGCTCACTATCCTAGAAAACTCAAGCCCACAGTCCATCTTTTCTATGAGATTAGAATGTTCATAGACTGTGGATGTATGGAAGTGTTCTGCAGACCTAAATGGGACAATAATGGGCTAGGAGAGTTACTGAAAGAGTTGTGTCTAAGCTCCTTGACTTCACTATATATTATGAAGGTTTGGATGCTAGTCCTGTATAATGTATACATAAATCCTAAACATTATGCAGCCCCAACAGAACACATAATACGGTTTTATTCAGTGATATTTTGCTCGCCTCTTGCAAGGTTAAGTGAATGAGTCATTCCACATGGCTTTTTGCACAGCATAATTCTTACCCACTGAGGATTATAAGGCCTTTGTAATAGTTTATTGAAGACTTTATAACATATATAAAGAAACACTCAAAAGAACAAAGTCACACATTTCAACCAGTTCTAAGAAAAGTAGAACATTTATGATAAAGTCCATTGTCAGATGACACCAAGGTTGTGTCGGGACAAGAACTGAGTACAGACGCCCGCAAGCTAGGATTGTATTAACAGTTGTCAGGAAACATGCAGAGTATCCACTTAATGATTCTGTAAAGTGAGGATCCCAGATGGTCCAATCAATTATTCTTTACATTTTACTCGAGGGTGAATCAAAATGCCTCAAACATGCTCCTTGACATATGCTTTCATTTCTGGGAGTTTCTGGGAAAAAAGCAATATTTTTCTAAAACTGACCTGACTTCATGGCTGGCATTGAATAGAAAGCATTACACGGTTTATCAATACCCCTTCACGTTCTATGAGTGTGCTGCTGGACACTTCTCCATGCACGCGATATCCCCACGTCCAGTCAGCTCCATCACTGGCCACGGTATGTGTAATTCACCTAACACTAGTTAGCTAAGCACATAACATTAAGTACCCTACTGACCACACAGCTGTACCACCAACAGTAAACCTACTGGGGTTCCCCTTTACGGTTAAGCACAGGTATGTTCCATGCCACAAGGCTGCAGGCCGGTGCACACAATAGGCAACGCAGCCCTATTTAGGGGAAAGCTGGAGGATGTTCTATCTGGGAAAGTTTTCATAGAAACATAGTAATTCAGGTTACAAAAAGAGCTCCAACCTTTCTGCTAATACAGTATAAGCACTGAACCGATTGCTAATGGTGCCTCAAAAAGGGAAAAATTCCTTTTTGACTCCAAAATGGATTTCACCTCATACGTGTAAATAATTCTCAGGACTTTTCAAAAGGTCCCTGCGGGAGGTGGGCATGGGTGTTCCAAGTTCTCCTTTGTCCTTAAGGCCATCATTTTTCATTTTTGTGCTCTGGTGGCACCCGAGATGAAAATCAGACCCGGCCTGCTCTCATCGGTCGGTAATCCCGGGTGTCTTGGCCCTATAGTTCATCTATTGATGTTTGCATTAGTGGAAGCGTGTGAGCGTCTGCTGCGTTCTGATAAGAACCTCTCTTCTTTAAAGAACCCACGCCAAGCTGATGCATTATGAGGAAAATGATATAAAGCGTTCAGACTGATGCTTTATTAAAATCCCTTCTTTGATTTGTATTAATCCACTAAAGTCAGCTTTTTGTTAATTGGCGTACTCATCAAAGCCATACAAACTTATTTACAGCAGGAAGGACAGGACGCATTTATGTTTCTCTGTGTGTTTCGGCAGCTGAGAACACCAGGTACACTAGGCATGTGCCCAGAGCCAGGAGCATAGAGAGAAACAAGGGCGAAAAGTTTAGTCCTAGCCTTGTTGTGGATACTTTATCCATTTAGTAGCACACATTATTTTTTGTCACATTCCTATCATTATTGCTCATTCTTTACCGATTTCACCCATTTGTCTAGCTATGCAGAACATTTGATTGTTTGTTGGGTATATGTGGGCACAGGTAACTTTTGTGCCGATAGTCTGGATTGTAAATGTGACCCTGCTCAAAAACTGCTAAGGACACTTCACCCAAGTCTGTAGACTAAGATATTAAAACCAGTAATAGACTAAGTATTAAAACCAGTCAAACCTGAGAATATCTGGAATTCACCGGCTTATAGTCTTTATGTTCCTCAGACGAGGGAAGGACTAATTTTGGGGTCATATTTAATGTTGGTAGTGGTTTGGGCAGGAAACTGAACCAGGAACTAGGAGCGGAGTTATCCTACCTACGCTACCTCCATCCAGAGGAAAGGGTAGGTCCACTATATATATATTTATATATATATATATATATATATATATATATATATATATATATATATATATGTTTGGGGTACTGATAGATTAACCTTATCTATACTGTACCTATTATAATTACAAATACAGAATCTAACACCCGGGAGTTAAGAAGCAATTCTGAAAATCTCCTTTGCACCAATGAGCTAAGTGTGGAATTATGTTAAGCTTCATTTTTTTAATTCACACGCAACTGTTTGTAGAATAAAAGCAAACAAAAGGGAGAATTGTGTCTACTCTGTGATTACATAGATAGATCAGGATACACTTAAGCCAAGTATGCAGGAAAATACAGTCAGAGAATTCTCTAATTATAAATCAGCTATGGTTTATAGCTGAAAATAAGACAATTCATTAGAATGGGAATATTCTGTAGGCATCTCAGTAAAGCGGGACTGGGAAGAGGTCACTCTGCAGATAAAAGTAGAAATATATACACCGATCAGCCATAACATTATGACCACCTGCCTAATATTGAGTAGGTTCCCCCCTTTTGCCGCCAAAACAGACCTGACTCTGCTAGACCTCTGAAGGTGTGTTGTGGTATCTGGCACCAAGACGTAAGCGGCAGGTCCTTTAAATCCTGTAAGTTGTGAGGTGCGGCCATGGGCGTAGGAACCGGGGGGGGCGGGGTTGACAGATCCCTCATGCGGGGGGGACCGATAATGAAGAAATCCCCCCCAGGTCCCCCAATAGAAACGCCGCAAATGCGGCCCGCGAGACCTCGAGGTGCGGCCCGCGTAAGATCGGCAACCAGGGCAACCGATCTTACGCGGTCTGCACCTCGAGCCCTGCTACAACAAGAGCCCTGCTACTTACCTGTGGGAGGGTCTGCTGTACTGCACAGAGGAAGTGGAACCCAGCAGAGTTCACGTGACATCACATCCTGCTTCCTCTGTGCAGTACCAGAGAACGCAGAGGGAGGCTGCACTCCCTGCTGAAGTCTGTGAGGGAGCTGCAGTGCAGGTAAGGGGGTGGGGAGGGTGTTTGAATCAGTATGCGTGATTGAGGGAATGAATGGGGTCTGCACATCACTTACAGCCACCCTGTACCAGCATGTACTGGCTGACTTGGCATGATAGGAGTGTGATTGCTAATAGCAATCACAGTCCCATCATGCCTAGGTTCCAGCATTTACTGGTTGGATGTGTAAGTGCTGGAACCTAGGCATGATGGGACTGTGATTGCTGTTAGCAATCACACTCCTATCATGCCAAGTCAGTCAGTACATGCTGAAACCTAGCTAGCTGCCCCCCTTGTGTATTGATGATGCCAGCAATATGAGGTCTGCACATCACTTACAGCCACCCTGTACCAGCATGTACTGGCTGCCTGGGCATGATAGGAGTGTGATTGCTGTTAGCAATCACACTCCTATCATGCCAAGTCATATTGCTAATATTTTTTTGTCCAATTGTGGTGTGTTGCCTACTTTTATTAAAAATGTGAGTTTTTATTATTATTTTTAAAGGTGGGGGTCATTTTCGGTTTTGGCTAAGTGAACCGTGAATGTTTTGGTCCATTTTGGTGCATCCCTAGAATAAATAGAACTATTTCATTTTTAATTATCCTGAGTCCGAATTTGTAGTTGCAAAACTTTCTAGGCCCAGAAATCAGTGAGAGGAAAAGTAAAGGTTTTGTATCATTAACTTTATTTTAATCTGCATATTTTATTAAAGGCCATATTTTCTCACAGTGAAAAATGAGTGCGGCCCACGCACGTATACAATTCTGATGAAGTGGCCCACTGCAGAAAAAAAAAGACACCCCTGGGGTAGACAGTGAGAAGGGGGGGTAGGGAGAGGGTAGCTAGTGAGAAGGGGGGTAGGGAGAGGGTAGTTAGTGAGAAGGGGGGGTAGGGAGAGGGAAGCTGGTGAGAAGGGGGGTAGGGAGAGTGTAGCTAGTGTGAAGGGGGCGGTAGGGAGAGGGTAGCTAGTGAGAAGGGGGGGTAGGGAGGGGGTAGATAGTGTGAGAAGGGAGGGTAGGGAGGGGGTCGATAGTAAGAAAGTGTGAGGGGGGAGAGGGGGTAGATAGTGTGAGAAGGGGGAGAGGGGGTAGATAGTGTGAGAGATGGGGAGAAAGTGGGGATCTGATGGGGGAAAATGCTGTCCCCCCCCAGATTTTTTAGGGGTTCCTACGCCCATGGGTGCAGCCTCCATGGATGCATCCTGGTGCCATGCGTTCTCCATGTAAGCTATGCACTAGCACCCAGCCATCCATATGATGTAAAAGAAAACATGAATCAACAGACTAGGCCACCTTATGCCATTGCTCTGTGGCCCAGTTCTTATGCTCATGTGCCCATTGTAGGCATTTTCAGCAGTGGACAGGGGTCAGCATGGGATGGTCTGCAGCTCTGCAGCCCCATATGCAACAAACTGCGATGCACTGTGTGTTCTGACACCTTTCTATCAGAACCAACATTAACTTTTTCAGCAATTTTAGCAATACAGTAGCTTGTCTGTTGGATTTGACCACATGGGCCAGGCCTTCACTCCCACCTGCATCAATGAGCCTTGGCCACCCATGACCCGGTCGCAGGTTCACTGCAATGCCTTTCTTGGACCACTTTTGGTACTGACTACTGCAAGCCGGGAACACCCCACAAGAGCTGCAGTTTTGGAGATGCTCTGACACAGTCATCCAGCTATCACAATTTGGCTCTTGTCAAAGTCGCTCAGATCCTTATGCTTGCCCATTTTTCCTGCTTCTAACACATCGACTTAAAGGACAAAATATTCACTTGCTGCCTAATATACCCCACACACCCACAAGATTATGTAGTTTGTAAGCTTGCGAGCCGGGCCCTCTTTACCTAATATACCGTACTTGCCGGCGTATAACACGCACCGGCGTATAACACGCACCCTCCCTAGGACCGGAAGTGAGGGAGACGTCGCTGCAAATCGTGCAGCTCTAGGATTTATCGGCGTATAACACGCAGGTAGGGTTTCAGCTTCGTATTTAGGTTTAAAAAGTGCGTGTTATACGCCGATAAATACGGTATCTGTCTTAGTCTGTTAATTCTTAATCTGTCATATCCTTTCAATGCTTATACTCTCAAAAGGGTTGTGTAAATTGTTGGTGCTACATATATATATGCACCAGTATTACCATCCAAATAACCTTTGTAAAAATAAAAATGTTATATTTTTATATAATTTTATAATTAGCAGGAACATTCCTTTGGTTTCTATGGTAATAAGTCCACTTTTAAAACTGTGCACCAGAACTGTTCCACAATCTACTTTTTAAAACAACCCCAACGAGGAACGTTACATTCTGCTGATAGCCGGTACTAATCACATTCTAATTGTAGCCATTATATTAGCTTGCAAGCTCCCGATGACATCATTACTAATCTGCAGATCTATAGTTTCCACTAGTGACTTACTTGTGAGTCACAAAGCCTTTGATACATTGTGACAGGTAGCAAGACAATGAATGGGATCTTCACACAAACGATTATGTATTAAAATCTTAAACCACATGTTGCGCACACAGGGAATTGGAGTAATAAATGTTTCTATTTGTTGTAATTTAAATATCCCTTAGTAAATTGTTTTATTATACGTTTCTGGGCATCTCTGTTTATGACATGGACACCAAGATGTGTGAAGAAGTCTTCACAGAGGTTGCATTCTGTAATTCTGAGCCATGAAGCTACACAAGAGAATAAGGACGTAATAATCTGGAAATATTCTCACTAGAGGTTCCAGCGTGAGTCACCGTGCCGAGCTTTTATGCTGTTACCTCCTGCTTCACGTTAAAGCTGGGATGATGTAAAAAGTCCTTCTCTGCACAGAAATGCCCGTAACACTCCAGCATTGAGTTCAACATAATAAAGTCTAAGGTTATACATTTTACAAGTTGAGAAGCAGATAATTATATTACTTAGCTTTGGCACTGGTTTAATGCAATACACACTGTGCATCTGATATAGGCCCCCAAATGCATCCTCCATACACGTGCTTATGGTGTGCACCATGTACACATCTAATATGCTGTACAACAAACATTGTGTGTGTGAAATGTGAGCTTGTGCCGTGTACACAGGTCCTGGTGGTGAGCTGAAATGTCTCTTAAGTTTTCTGAGTGGGAACAGGCTAGGGATGGAAATCGTCCCGCTCACTTGAAGTCCATCGGCCGTTGTGGCCACACGGTATGTATGGTCTTTTGCAGCTTGTGGCTGTGTCTACAAGCTGGGGGTTGGCACACTCAGGGACTGGATCAGCTGCACCGTCGGGCATTTGCCCGGGTCTACTTGATGGCCTGTCCAGGCCTGTGTGAGAGTGAAGAAAGTACTTTGTTGTAGTGATTGTTAAGGCGCTCTAATCAGCAAGGCATCTGTACAGGTTTCACCTACTGTAGGTGTGGTCCGTTCATGGAGGAAATGCAGACGGGCGGCTCGTAGACATAAAATGAGTCACCGCATGCACGCATTCCTGATAACTAACCAGACACTTGTAAGCACTATAATAGTGAACTAGATGTGTGGCACGGTGCAGGGGTGGCCAGATTGCACCTATCCAGACACTGATGTTTATGACAAGGCTCGTGGAAGTCATTGCTGGGGCATTTACTTAAAATATTCAGCACATTCTTTGCTACCTACCCCTAACATGGTGTTTTGGGGGAGCTGAGGCAGAGCAGCACCACTGAGGGCACTCCGGCTCCTGAGGGCTCAGGCCATCTCCGGCTCCTGAGAACACAGGCCCTCTCTGGCTCCTGAGGACCTTAGCGTGCAACAAGGCACTTGGCTTTGGCCCCGGAACCAGACTGGATTTTCTTCACCTTGGCCCATTTATCTGTGCCATGCTCAACTGCCTCAACATGAAACTCAAGGGAGGGTGGAGGGGATCGGGACAGGGCAATTGCTTCCTGAGCCTCTCTTTTAATTAGGCGGAACCACTGGGGACACTTTTAATCTTTTTGTTGGTACTTTTTCAATCTTAAATTCAGCAGGGTGCGTAGAGTAAATTTGGGCTGAAAGTTGCCAACCCTTCACTGATGACACTACCATGCATTTAAACGTGCAATATCATACCTTCCGACTGTCCTGATTTACATTGGACAGTGGTATTTTTCGGGGGGGTTCTGTCCTGCTGTCCCTCATAGCGGTGATCAGGACTTGCAACGCAGAATTGTGGCAGCTTTCATCTGGCCCACCTTCCACAGTACTCTCTACGCGAAGGGCAACAAGGCAGGCAGGAGGAAGGTAAGGTGAGGATATAAGGTGGGGTGAGGACACAAAGCGTGGTGGGGGCAGAAGATAGAGACGTTGTCTCCAGCAGGACTTGTGGGCAGCAGGGTGGGATGAGTGACCCGCTATGGTTATTTGAAATGTTAAGAGGTATAAAAAATCACATATAGTTTGGACAGAGAAAATAAATAAAATCAATTAATAAAAAGTTGCAAAATCTAATCTAATTTCATTTTATTTTTCACCATACTTTTCCTGAAAGTCAGGAAAATAAATAAAATCAATTAATAAAAAGTTGCAAAATCTAATCTAATTTCATTTTATTTTTCACCATACTTTTCCTGAAAGTCAGGAAAAAGTAACTCTTTTTTGCAGCCTGACCTTAGGCTGGGCAAACATTCGGTGAGCGTGAAACAGCTTTCTGTTTAGCGAGATCCTTTTAGCTGCCACAGGAAATCCGATGCATATTAATCTATAGACGGCACTCGCTGCTTCCTGGTGCTATTGAATTCCATTACCCTGTTTGTCGGCACACGTCGCTCGCTGTTCAGATGAGCAGCTCTGCTTAGCCGGTGGCGGCGTTAATCATTCACTACTTTGATTACTTGCTTACTTTGCCTATGCCATTCATGTTTAAATTCCCTCACTGTTTTAGCCTCTACCACTTCTGATGGGAGGCTGTTCCGTTTATCTACCACACTCTCAGTAAAGTAAAACTTCCTTACATTACATCTAAACCTCTGAGCCTTTAGCTTTAGATTATGGCTTCTTGTTCTAAGATTTCTCCTCCTTTGAAATAAACCACCCTCCTGTACTTTGATAATCCCATAAAGTATTTAAATGATTCTATCACATCTCCCCTCTCTCTCCCCCCAAGCCGTAGATAGTGAGATCCCATAGTCATGATAACTTTATCCTACGTTTGGAGAAAAAAGAAATATCATGTAATATGCGCAAGAAAGGTGAAGAAGAGACCTCTGAGACCCTGAGAGCTGATATAACTTTACATCTTTTTTCTGTATAAAAGATATTAACTTCAACTAAAGATGCCAGAAATTAAGTGAAGGGAGAAAAAAAAAGGCCAGAAACATTATTTACGTCTGTACGGTAAAATATAAATAATTTATGGTGTCACCCACTGCGAACCAGAAGGCTTTCAAGACAACAAAATCAGCTGTGTTATTCTTGGTAAATACGTGGAGGCTGATGTAATTGGAATGTGCATAGTCTCATTTTACCAGCATAGCGGGTTATCAAGAAATGCCTAGCACATATTTGCAGCGCATGTTCTGTAACGGGGCATTGTGAGATCGGGGACAAGCCGCAGTCCTGTCTGTTATCTGACATGAGCTATTTATACTAACAATAGCGCTGATGGACAGACACAGTTTCCCCCGTCTAACCATATCGCTCCCTTATTCACACTAATACCATCTAATGTTAACTGAACAGCCGTTTCCATGGAGTAATTCATCGAAGCCATACTGGAACTTCTGTAATACGACGTACAGCATGTATCGCTTCTCAAGTGTTATATTATCATATTATTATATTATCATATGAAACGTATTTGATTTATACAGAATCAGAACACTATTATTTATACTGTTCATATTTAAACAGAGGCAATGATTGACAGCAGCTAATAGCAACCCCATTATTTAACTTCAATTATTAAACTTTTACTGATTATACTCGGCATATTAGGAATAAGCCAGAAACAACCCTCTGTTAACCCTATATAACCAATGAAGACCACCTATGTTCTAAGAATTTGGTATAGATGGAGCAAGGTTACCATGAAGCTACAAGCACCTTGCCTTCCATGTCACCCCAAAAATGTTACTCTTGCTTTGTGTCTAAACCCTCATGTGGGGTATGACCCTGATGTTTCACATGAAAGTTTTTGTTCTGGACGCTAATCATTTGGCCCCATCCATTGGGCTTCTTTGTCTGTCTGCTCCAAAGGCTCCAGCTTTACTTAGTCCTGAGCTTTGTTTAGTCCTCAGCCTTGTTTTGTGTTTACGAGAGCCAGACGCCTGTGTGCTCACTACAACACCAAGGCAAGTTACTGTCGTTCTAGTATTATTATTTATTTATATAAATTTTATATAGCGCCAGCATATTCCGCAGCGTTGTACAACGGGTAAACATGAGATAACAAGTACATGATGTACATGTCATTATGTATATGACATAATTTAATTTACGGAAACAAGGGGTAAGGAGATGTATTCTTCCCTAGATAGACACTTTCTAGTAATGGCTTTCAGAGTATTTTCTCCATATACATTATTTATCATGGCTATTAATAACCAGATAGAAACAAGAAGCTTATTTGATGAGGATCTCAAATGTCTCTGGAAACAGTCTGTACCATTTTACCAAACTGAGAGGAAAGCGAGATGAGAATATAATCCTTCCATAGCACTTATATACAGAATTTCTGTGAATAGTGGACACACCATGACCATAGTAAATGAATGGAGTCAGACAGTCCGTAGTCAGGGCAGGTAGCAGAGGATCTTGAGCACAGATACTGATCTGCGTCACCAAACCCAAGAGGTAACACAGCAGCGGGGTTGGGGAACATAACCCTAAGCCATCTGTGCCAGGCTTCGTCTGGGTATGCGTGTCTACGTTATCAGTTATCAGTGTGTCCCGTGTGGTCCAATATTATCTGGTGTGGCCATATTTCTGCCAGCGCTCAGTAGGCCAATGTCTGACATTACTTCCCACTTGTCTTTCCACCGGCTCACTGCGTTGGGAACCAGGGTTCTAAACATCTGAAACTATCAACAGAATCTATAGGAAGGGACTATGAACAGCTGAAAGATAGAATCACCTATGGACTAAAGTCCACTAAAAATACACTAGAGATAAAAAAAGATGCATGAAACTAAAAAGGCATTTTTGCTTAATTTACTACTGAAAACCTAGATCTCTATCATCGAGTTGGTTCAAGGCTGCCGAGTCCGATGACTAATACCATGTCTGGAGAGAGCCCAGAATGATGTCAGAGGCAGATTCGCAGAGCTGTCCTGCTGGGCAGAGTAGGTACACGAGTAATGATTTGTGTGACTTTTTGTCTGGGGATTACCAGGACACAGTCTTCTTTCGTTAAACACTTCATTGTAACACGTGACTCACTCTTTTTATCACTGAAAACATCTCACATGAGTCAGAAATTTTGCAATTCCAGCAGAAACCAGGTTGTCCTCTCCGTGAATCTTGTTTTTTGATGAAAGACGTGACCTCCCTGGTGCTGGAATTACGCGCCGAACTATTCTGAAGTTTTATACAATATCTAAAAAAATAATTAAACAGAATATAAATGTACTATTTAATTATAAAGAGCCAGCGTATTCCACATAGCGGCTGGCATATTGAATGCATAATACAGTATTTATGACATTGCTGTTAATGCAAAACTTGGGCCTGGTCGTCAACTAACACTAGGTACAGTAACGAGCTAGACCCCCATACACAATGCTCACATGATGGTGTTATATGAAACAATACATTATAATAATAATATAACCTTCGCTGCTATCTGCAGCTATTACCGAATAACATTTTAGTATAAAAGCCTAATCTATATTAAATAATATAGAATTGTGATATACTGGTGGTTATGTAAGGCATGTACCTGTAATGACCTTGCAACTATAGACCTTTCCTAGTGGTCTCCTGTGTGTAGAGGTCCCACGTTTTATGCAAAAAATACCAGCTCCAGTATTGCTTCCATTGGATGGTCCCGGAAATATTGATGTACTGGCCTGCCGGTAAAATATTGGTTAGGTGCCATAAGTGTATGGTATTGGGTAGATGTCTTTGTTCAGCCAACTTACCTCCCGACCTGCTAACTATTAGGAAGTTCTAGGTATGATGTCATTTGTCATTCCTACTATTATGCGTAACTATTACAGGAAGCCAGGGATGTGGTTATCCTTGTACGCTTGTCCACCAGCATAACATATTGGCACAAACCCCTAGGACAGGGCAGATGCAAATAACATTAAAATGTCCTTGCATGGGGTCCTATTCTGCTGGATTCCATCACTCATGGAGAACATCCCCTCTAGATTGTAAGCTCTTTGAGCAGGGCCCTCATCACCTATTGTTTCTGTAAATCAAATTGTCTTGTTACATACTACTTGTTATGTCCTGTCTACCTATTGTACAGCGCTACGGAATTTGATGGCGCTATATAAAACAATAAATAACATATCTATCAGTGTGCAAATGTATACTTTGTGCATGTATTGTTCGAGAAGCCACGTCTTCCTGTCTGTGACTTTGCTATTTCATACAGGAAGAACATGAATCAGCCGTCGTGTGTGCACCGTGAATCGGACCTCGCTGACGCTAATGTGCATATATCAGGGCGTTCCTCGGGAAACAGGGGGACGTTTTCCAGCCGTGTTCAGGAGAGGCTTTGCAGGCAGCTACAGATCCAGACACAGCTATTGACATAGGTGTGTTATTCCACGCCCCATACTTGAAATTCTTCCTGGCTTTGTATCACGCTGTAATGGCTGAAAATCGCTCCTGAGTTGTATGCCTCGAAGCAAAGGAGAATAGCCGACCCCACCCTGCTGAGGTGTCAGATTATTCTACATAAGATCATCTTTATCGAAATAAACATATTTCCGGAATACATCAATTGTGTTACAACACACTGATTTATGAAGCGAGCTATATACCTGTTATATTTAACATGCTGTATATTAATGATTTAAATGGGGAGCTATCGGTGGAGGAATAGCGTGTGCTGATGCGACTGAGGTTGGAGAAATGTCCATTTTCATATGGAAGAAGGGATGAGCCCCAAAAGGACACACGACACGACAGTCTTCTACAATTAATGTACCTAAAGCTATAGACTGTACCTTATATGTGCTCAAATTAGTGTTAGTTTGTAACCGGTGTTTATCCGAGCTGCATCTGAGTTAGGAAAATAAACCTGATAGAATATAACTTGGAATATTGGCCAATGTAACTGTTTTTAAATGTCAGACTTCTCACGTTTTATATCTATCCCTGTACGCCGGGCTGGACTGGCAATGACAAGGTGGCACTGGAAATGACGTGCGTGGTGAGCCGCTGGCTGACAGCACCGCACACCGAAGCAGCAGATAATATGTAGCGCGTATCCAGCCATTGGCGACACCTACATCATCAGGCAGCCGTTGCCCTTAAAGTGCCAGGGCCACCCTGCCATTGCCAGTCTGGAGGTCTTGATCTGGTATGGACCCGTATATCCCAATGCCACAAGGGTTGGGGTTTGGAAGCCAGTCATAGAGGTAAATTTATGCGAGTATAAATAGCAAAAACCCAGTGCCCTGGTGGTGCTGCTGTTATTTATCGATGGGACTTATACACTCCAACAATATAGTAAGTGCCTGTTTTTATTTATTATATTTGATGGATTTAATGTATTGTCTATGAATATTTTTCTGTTTTTTTTTTTTTATCACCTGGGACCCAATTATATTATTAACTAAACAGCTAAAATAAGAGGAGGAGAAGAACATGAATGAAGAAAAGGCAGCCTCCTTTTTATGTGAAAAGTTTTTTTTCATTAAGTTATAACATTTTCTTGCGCTGCACTTTTTCTGAGCACAGTATTTCTGTAATCAGTGCCAGCGTTTCCTTTACACAAGGAGCCCCGGCTGGGTTTAGGTGGTGTCACCGCCTGCTCCAGTAATACAGTCATGAATTGTACACACATCCAATCCGTTGTTAAAGACCAACTGAAAAGCAGTACAAACAGGAGATAAGCTCTGCAAAACACCCTACACTTCACAAATATCTCATTGAATATTAACCAGGAAAGCCGTATTAACATGCTGCGGCTACTACAATGGAGCAGCCACTAGTAGAGAAAGCCTACGGCCCACACCAATGCGTTTTCTCTTAAAAGGGACATTCTTTTTCTAGGTTCACATTAAAAGTTAGCTTTAAAACATATTGTGGGGTTTTCGGTTCTAAAACTATGATACTTTTTACATACAATAATGTTTTCAGACAGTTGCAAAATTGTCATACAGATTGTTCCAGCCGTGTTAGCCCTCCTAGACGACCCTGACTCCTTGTCATACAGCCTGGTGGCAAACAATGGAGGACTTCATTGGATAAACAGGGCTTCGTTAGGATGGCCATAAAGAATCAGCTCCGAGAGAGTCACCCAAAATGTCATGTGCAGGGGCGCACCTCATATTTGCATAGCCTTGCACACTCGCACCAGCACACATGCCCACACATACCCAGTAACGCACACTTACACCCTCATGTTAACACGCACTTGCATACGCAGGTGACGAGCGAATAGGGCAGGCATGGAACTCCGCTATTAGCATTAGGATATGAAGTTGGGTACTGGTCGAAACGGATGGGCAACCACTTGCTTACCACAGGAATTCTGGAACTGGTAGCAGCACATAAATTAGCGGATGGCCAGAAAACAGAAACCAGTGTACAACTGGTTAATGGCACCAAATAACAAAGGACAAACTGAAAACAAAGACCAGTAAGGTAATCCCATTCAGGAACCAAAAAGTCAAGCATGGGGTATGGGAAACCAGGAATGGGCTATGCCCCCCCCCATATATATCATTCAAGGCCTATGAGATCAGGGCCGGCCCAAGACAAAATGCCGCCTGGGGCGAAGTTTAAAACGCCGCCCCCCCATTATCTACCCTTCCTCTCCCTCCCTGCCGCTCCCCCATTATCTACCCCCCCCCTTGTACTTACCTTTCAGCAGTCCTGCGGCGAGTCTCCCTGCTCGGTCTCGTTGCGAGCTTGTAATGCTGAACGCCGGGAATGACGTCATCTTCCGGCGCTCAGCATTACAAGCCGGCACCGAGACCGAGCTAGAGGGCTCGCAGAGGAGAGAGGGGCGCCGAGCGGGTACTGACAACTTGGTAAGCGAAAACCACACTGCGCCCTCTCTCTCCTCCGCTTTAAAAAAAAAGTGCTTGGGGCAGTTGCCCCACTCGGCTCCATTGTCGGGCCGGCCCTGTAAGAGATGCAAGAATTATTAATTTAGTTAAGCTAAAAAATGTAAGTAATGTTTTCACAACAGCCCCTCCAGAATGTTCAATATCATTTTTTTAACCCTTCTAACGGACCCTCCAACATTTCAGACGCTTTGACTGTGCGGCTGGATACTGTTACCTGTAACAGTGTATCCCTGTTTTCCAACTTAAGTTTCTGTTAAAACGTCTGTTGCTTTATTAAATTGGTTAGCCCGGGCTGTCTTCACATAATAGGTGGCTTGTCATCCTGTTGCTTGCGAAAATTAGAAATTTCACAAGCACATATCACACTTTGCAACTCATTCCCGGAGAAGAGGAAGAATTTCACACATAGCATGCCGGTCGCTTACATTTGCTTAGGATGCCATTATCACGTGGCTCCAGGGCACTGGTAAACAATGATTAACATCTGAATAAAAGAAACCCCGACATGTAGGTACAATCCATGCACATCCGCTTCTACCATCAACCATTAGATGCCTCGTTCTTCCTTTCCAGTACCATTTTTATGTCAATGGACAAACTTCTGCCTCACCTTCAGGTCCTCTAAGTGTCAATATCTGCATTCCAATGGCCTCTTTTCTATCGTAGCACACCCTACCTTTCCACTAATTGGAAAATAGTGATTATAGCATATTACCCCAAACATCAGACAGAACCAATGTTGAGGTAAAACACGAGCTGAGTATATTAGCAGCACAAACAGATATTGATAAGATCTTATATACACACACAGATAAGAGCGTGATTACATGACAATACCCTGCCCAGACAGCCTGGCCCCACTCACCATAGCCAGCAATACTTGGTGGTCCCAACAATTCGGTTGGCGTCAGAACTGGTTTCTGATTGATAGCCAAAAAACAAAAAAGCACCTTGATCCAGTGGCAAGACCCTGAGCGACAGTGATGGAAAGGTCCCTGGGTGCGGTCTGAGATATGGCACAAGGAAAGGATCAGTATCTCTGCTTCCATGACCTTGACATTTGGAAAGACTTTTTTTTATACTGCTGGTGCGCTTTGTGGTGTGTACATAATGTTTTGAAGGGGGCCCTATGGTAAT
This sequence comes from Spea bombifrons, assembly GCF_027358695.1. NCBI lineage: Eukaryota > Metazoa > Chordata > Amphibia > Anura > Pelobatidae > Spea > Spea bombifrons. The sequence goes on from NC_071089.1 coordinate 108,645,114, forward strand.
AGTGATTCCCCAGGGCCCCAGCTGAACATGCGCCACCTCTGGACTGGGTCACAGCAAGAGACTGGCATCAGGAGACACTATATCATTAGTGATGAAGCTCCAGGAGAACACAGTGTATTAAAATGAATGTTAGTACATGTGAATCAAAAGTGTAAGCTTCACCTCAAACTTCTTTAATTTCATATATGTGCAGTCCCGGTGTGATTGTTGCAAGCGGAACAATCTTTCTTCCACTTTTGGTGGGTAGGCTCTCTATCCCCACTCAGGTGGCATTTTCCAGGTCTACACACACTGCAGACCTCCTCAGACACTCTCGCACGGTTCAGACCCCTACCACAACTTGAATGTAACACCTATTTTTTCACCCCTGAAAGCTGTTTTGTTACTTCCATTGACACAATTCTGGAACCCCAAACAGATGTAAGACATTTAATCCCCGTGTACAAATATGTGTATTGATGTATGAAAATAAGAGTTATAAGTCACAGAAGTTTTAGAAACTTGGTGAATTTCATTTAAAAAAACAGATGCAGTTAATGAACCAACTCGTAAGACCTTTATTCTACAGGGTAATTTATGTAAATATTAGTTACCCTGCTAGCAGTGGTATATCCATCAGGAGGCAGCCCCTGGACCCCTTTACTAGAAGACGGTCATTCTATTCAGGGACTGACCTCCCTGGTGCCCCACAGCTTGCAATTGGCCAGTATCTGAGTAGGCATTGTGGGCACTATCCTGAGTCAGGCCAAGGTCAGCAATCTTCATGAATACGACACTGCCTATTCGTCAGGGCTGCCAAACCAGGACATCCTCCATGCTTCCAAACCCTTTTGTTGAAAATCAATTAAAGTATTCTTTATCTGTAGCAACAACAATTGTGAGAATAACAGCATGCCCACCCACAGTCTTTACAAACCCAATGTGGCTCTGGTAGCATTGGTAGCTGTGTGTGCCAACCCATTTCAACGCAAAATGGACATTTACATGCCCAGCCATCAAAGAGACAAAAGCTGGGGCATTGGGGCTGAGAGCCAGTCAGTGGGGCAAGAACTATGCCACCCCCTGCTTGCCTTTTAGTGCTAACATGGTTCAACTTCTTTTTTATGTTTTGGCAAGTAAACAACCTGGCATGAATACAGTCTCTGAAGCAGCTGGTGAAGCGATACTGCCTGATGGAGGCCTAGATGTGTGTGACTTTATATCTGCCAAAAGTCCTGAATTAGTTCAGACAGTCCTGACAACTGGATATATGCAGTGGCTGCCATATCCCTATTCTTAGGACCGCTGGCAGCTGCACATTCCCAACACCCTAATCGGGAACTACACATGTTCTAAAGGAAACTGGACCTTCATGTGGGTGAAACTTGTAACAAAGTGACCACGCAAATGATGTGTTTTGACTCATTGGATGTCCCTGTGAAAGGAACTCAAAATTCCCAAGCTTGTGATCGGGGCATAAACCCATTTAACCCGAATAACACATTGAATGCTGATCCAGGTCATTTGTAAAAACAAAATGGTCAGTCTACCACCAGGTGAAGGAAAAGAGGCTTACGCTTGTACCACACTAAGACAGGGACCCTCTTCTAAGATACCCGGTCATATAATCTTATCCTTTAACTGTAACATATGCTGGGTTATCTTAAAAGGAAATTATAAACCTGTAGGTATATGTGATACACAATACAAAGTAACTCCAGGAGAGAGAATGCTAAATCGATTATTTATGGTCATGGAACAGATTTCTCTGCATTTTACCAATATTTCTACACTATATGGACTGGGGCACGGCTATGCCGGAATAGAAAAGGGCCTTCCCAATTTGTTCCCACAAAGTTGGAAGCATAGCATTGTCCAAAATGTCTTAGTATGCAGGAGGGGACATGATTTTTGTCCATACAGTGTATGTTCAGCAAGAGGCGAGAATAGCGTGTAATGAAGGACTCCTGCCCACTTTTGCTCTTGGTCCACATAGTTATTACCACTCTACTGATTTTTGTCACCAAAGTTCGTCCTGCATCCAATCTGTGAAGGTTCAAGGTCAGGCAGTGGAGGTTATGATCTTATCACTAATGGCCTCCTTTCAGTAACATGAGAAACATTTGAGTATGAAACACTGCGTATTTATGTTTTCAGCAGCTGTTTCCTGCCCTTTTATCCCATTCCGTGTAAAGGCTAGCTATCTTATTGTAAAGACTAGTGTGTCAATGGCTGAATAGCCTAGAATGCTGGATGGAAATTGTTTTTCAGATAGAATTGCTCTACAGACCCAAGGAAAGTAACGGCCACTTCTACATTACAAATTAATTGATATATATATATATATATTTCAGGGCTGTTTTATCGTCCCTGAGAAAACCTCCCCTAAAGCCGAATGATTTCCATATCTTTAACATTGGGTTCAGTTGCAAGTGTCTTAATAGCATGTGCTGAAAAAAGCTTAAAACAGCACAGATTCAGCGGAGAGGCTCGGTATGACTTCGTAACACAGACTATAATAAATTGACATACCTGGCCAGGTGATAGCGGCACTCATATTTACTTCGCAGTGTGATTTCGAGTGTTGGAATTGGTGCTCAGATAAGCGCAGCAGGAAATTGCACTATATTTGCAGTGCGATGTGGGCCAATTATCAGTAACTTCTCAGACACTGTTTGGTTACCTCTTCACTACAATATCCATTGGTGATCAAACGGTTAAGACTATTTTTTTTCTTCTTATTTGAGCAGATATGAGCAATGAAGGTACATACTGTGACCTAGTTATTACTGCTTCTCACCAGGTTCCACCATATTGATCCAAGCAATCATATCTCAAATCACAGATTGCTGGAACATCTGACGATTATGAGATCTTCTTAGGTATCACACTGACGACTGTTTGCTATTGTGGTGCTCAGGGAAAGGGCCTTCAGCTGAACGTAACTTAGAATAATAATAATAATAAAAAATGCAGAGTTGGCACTTTGGCAAGTATGGGTGGATCCAAGGCTGGCAACAGGACAGCCCCCCCCCAATGCATACTTCACAAGTAGGGATAAATAGGTAAGTAAAGTGTCCTGGGCTTCCCTCTTTTTGCCCCTAGTTTCAAGAAGGAGGGGGATAAGTGGAGTCACAAAACCTTGAATGCCGCCTGTGAGTAGTGCAGCTGCATGTAAGGCAGGCTGAAGATGGCGTAAGTGAGTTGCATGTGTCTGTCTGGATTTGTGTATCTGCCTAGATTTGTGTTTGTCTGGGAATGTTAGCATGTGTGTCTGGGTTAGGATGTTTATCTGTATGCATGGGTATATGTGTGTCTGTCTGGGTGACCAGAATTTGTGTGTTTGTGTATGTTATGATATTTGTATGTGTGAGTTGGCACAGGCAGACTGTTTCAGGGGCAGAGGAGGCACAGACAGGCTGTTTTAGGGGCAGAGGCCTATGACATAACTGTATGGCTTAGTGTTTATCAAAAGGGGTTATGCTGCACTACCATCAATGTCTGGCTCCGTATATAGTGATGGGAGTTATGCTCTTTATCTGTTCAGTAAATGTTATTTATTTAAACTTATTTAATTTACTTATAAGTTAATCATTTATTTTTTAAGATTTCTAGTTTTTTCTAGTTGACATATAGTTTAAAAATTTGTAAAGTAAATATTCTTGAAAACATTAGTTTTTTGGGGGGGGAGTGGGGGGGTGCCACATACCGGATCCACTCCTGGTGCTAAATACTCTAGGTGTGCCCCTGTACATAGCAACCATTTTTTCCCAGAAATAAATTACTTAATTACCTTCAGCCATTCCACATAATGAAGGGGAGTACTTTATAGGTGCTTGTCAGCCACATGTAAAAATTAAATGGCCAATATGACAACCAGGCCTGGAAAATGGCCATTGGGCACAAAAGGCCAAACACTTACCTTAATATAGAATGGGTAATTTTCATCCCCGGTCCATTTA